>NC_079456.1:23882254-23939754 GCF_903798145.1 Danio aesculapii | reverse complement strand
ACACACAGTTGAAGTCAGAATTATTAGCCCCCCGTTTATATTTTTCCCCAATTTCTGTTTAAGGGAGAGAAGATTTTTTTCCAACACATTTCTAAACATAACAGTTTTAATAACACATTTCTAATAACTGATTTATTTTATCTTTGCCATGATGACAGTAAATAATATTTGATTTTATCTTTTTCAAGACACTTCTATACATCTTAAAGTGACATTTAATGGCTTAACTAGGTTAATCAGGTTAACTAGGCAGGTTAGTGTAATTAGGCAAGTTATTGTATAATGATGGTTTGTTCTGTAGACTATCGAAAAATATATAAGCTTAAAGGGGCTAATAATTTTGTCCTTAAAATGGTGTTTAAAAAAATGGAAGAACTGATTTTATTCTAGTCAAAATGAAACAAATAAGACTTTCTCTAGAAGAAAAAGCATTATCAGACATACTGTGACAAAAGTCAGACATTGCTCTGATAATAATCATTTAGGATATATTTAAAAAAATAAATAAATAAATAATCAAATAATAATTCTAATTCAATAATAATTGAATAATTCTCAATTCAACTGTATATATATATATATATATATATATATATATATATATATATATATATATATATATATATATATATATATATATATATATATATATATATATATATATATATATATATATATATATATATATATATATATATATACATATATATATATATACATATATATATATATATATATATATATATATATATATATATATATATATATATATATATATATATATATATATATATATATCCATGCCTATTATCTGATGGCCAGAAAGATAATTTTTTTAATAAAATGTTAAAATATTAGAGTCTGAGACGCAGCAAATCCGGCGACTGTTGTGTACACCATGGTTTTATATAAAATTCACTTTAATGTGTGACATGACTAAAAAGTGGTCATGAATATTTTCTCAATTCAAACAAAGAGCAGCTTGGACCCAGAAACACTATTTCATACGTCACGACTTAACAAGCATTTTAGTTAATCCTTTGTGTGGAACTAATTTCTTTCACATCTCATCCAAAGTTTTTTGTTTTTAGATTTTTTGGGTTGTGAAAAACTACAATCATATTTAATAAGTAACAAACAAGTATTGAACAGCCTCGTATTATAAGAAACATTCATTTCCAGAACAATAGTGATGCTTGTCTTAGCAAACTAAAAAACTCAAAAACTAATTAGCTTCTTGATTTGTGCACTGAAGCACCAAGTATAAAAGATTGGTTTAATAGGAGCGCCGGAGGAACGGTGGGCCAGAACATGTCTCAGGTGTCCCAGCAACGGAGTGAGGACATCTCTAGGGGTCAGCACCTTTCATTGGTCTCCACTACAGGGTAACTTCATTACACTCTCTATAATGAGAGATGAGACCACAGGGTTCAGCATCAGCCGCCCTGCAGTCCAATTAAAGCACATGAATGGGTCAAATTAACACCTGTCCAAACCCGCAGCCTTCAGGATCAGGTTACAGACACTTGTCCCATTAAATGGACACTGTTCGTACCTGTCTGCTCGTCTGGGGGACTTTTAATGGCTGGGGATTGTCAAAAGAGATGATTAGATTTGATATTGACTCATAAGTTTGGATTTTGATTCCATTTTAAAATCAGTACGATTTGTATATAAGCAAACATCACAATTAACCATCAGCCATTTTTTAAAATAATAATAACAACATTGCAATGATAATCATTTCATGACATTTATATTTCTTCTCCAATTTAAAGGTGACCGCCATAAAAAGTACTTTGATGATGAACGCATTTAAACATTAAATATTGGAGAGCAGGTCAGGTTAATGAATGACTTTAATGAATTAATGCATGAATGACACCAAATAGTCTTACTGGGGTAAATTAGATTAAAAATAAAACACAAAATATGGTCATATTATTGAGCGATTTTGTGCAGTTACAGCACCGAGAAATGACATGAAACATGATGAATTTCTGTAAGCTATACCAATAGTAAATAGGAGGGGATGATTGGTTCACTTGTTGCTTGAAAAAGGTTTTTTTAATATGTTAGCGATGTTTCTCTAGTGATACACCGAATTATCGGACACCGAAAACTGCCAATTCTGGTTTTCTTCAGAAAAAAAAGCCCAAAAAAAAGAGAAAAAATGTCATGCTGTGCTGCACTGCCAGCTTCACTCTTGCTTCAGCCAAAGTCACTGTGTGGTGTGAAGCAGCTTTAACAGTGGAAACACAGAAATCGATGCACTATGCAGTGTTGGGTAAGTTACTTTTAAAAAGTAATGAATTACAAATGACTGATTACTACTCAAAAATTGTAATCTGATTACATTACTAATTACTTCATGTAAAAAGTAATCAGATTAATTACCTTACTTTGAAGTTACATTTAAATCCAATAAAATATGCCTATAAAAATACAAAAACTGCAGCGCTTTCAGCAATTTAATATTCACTGAAAAATATTACAATGGGTTGATCACAGCAGCATGACATATTCAAAAGAGAGTTCACCCAAAACTTTAAATTCTCTCATCATCAACTTGTTCCAAACCCGTTTATCCTTTTTTGTTTTGAACACACAAGCAGACATGAAGAAAACTGGATACCTGAAACCATTGACATCCATAGTATGCAAAAGCACTGCAGTGTTTGGGTGTTCTGTGTTTGTCTGAGGTAATAAGTCTACCGAAATGTGCATATTCCTTATAAACTCTGAAGCTGATTGGTCAGTTCTTGTCACGTGACTCGCGGTTTTCAAATGGTGCACCTGGGAAATGCGAGCGTGCGCAATATGTGCTCCCCATGTACATGCGCGCAAAAGATATGTGAACAGATATGTGATATGTGAACTGCCCCTAGCTGCCCCTAGCAGCTATGAACTGCCCCTAGCAGCTATGCTTCACTTCACATTCAGTAGATACTTTACTTCCTATCCTGCACAAAAATCCAACTTAGCCTGTTTAGGCTGAGTTGTGCCACTGTGATTTTGGGGATGCTGGTGTCCTCCTTGGTGACGAGTGGTGTCATACAATGCTTTCTATTCAAGTGCTTGAACAAGTTGCTGGTTGAGTTAAAAGCAGTCGAAAGGTTGTACTTTCGCTATACAGGCTTTTGCACTTTTCCTCATTCATAACTACACGAGTGACATGTCTTGTGTATTCTATAGTCTTTGAAAGCACTTTTTTTTGCTTAGTCAACAGATCATAATGTAACAATGCTGACTTTATTTCACAGATTGATTTGTTGACTTAAGATGTCAAAGTATCATCAGGAGCCACAAGTATTCCTTTTGTTTTGACTTTATATATATATATTTTGACTCTAAATATCCCTGTCGCCATTGACTTGCATTTTACGAACCACCAATGATCTTTAATGATCTACTTGAGAGAGAAAAAAGCCATCTACACATTGGACAGCCAATTTTCACTTTAGTAAGACCTATTCCTTAAACATAAATGCATTATAACCTACAATATTTAACTTAATATTCCTGTTTAACTATGATTGGAATGAAAGTAGCCATCGCTTGTTAGCAAAAAAAAAATTCTCCAAGCAACTACATTTGCTAAATGCAACTATGGAGAGGTAAAAAAAAAAAAAAAGCCCAAAGCGGTGCGTCTGAATGTGTCGAGGGGGAAGTGATGAGAGTCTGGAGGAAGAAGTGGTTAACCGGACCCGTGCAGACAGGGAGATGGGGAGATGCCAGAGTGCTGGAAGCTCTCTCCGGTTGGCAGGGTGAACGTGAGTTAGCATCAGCCGCTGGAAGACGGAGAGTTAGGAGACAGAAAGCAGGTCGTCGCTGACAGACTTCCCCCGCAATCTCTTGGCAGGAAGCCTTTACTGGGTTTCTAGGCAGGACGGGCCTCCGAGCGGATGTGGTTCATGGTCAGAACGGGGCACCGCGGTGCTGGCCTTTTGCAGAACGGCCAAGTTGAAGATAAGGGCTCTCCCGGAGCTACTGGAGGTGGAGATGTCTTTGAACTGCTGGTCACTATCTGGGCTTTTTTTTGAGGGAATGTAATGCATCGAGACTGAAATGTGATTAAATGCGGGTATAAATTAAGACTTTGGCAGGGGGGGGGGGGGGGGGGGTGGACGGGACTCCATATTACGGCTATAAATAGGGCTGGAGGGAAGTGTAAGCGTTCCTGACACTTACTGTGCAGTATTTACATGAAAAACATACTGTAAAATCTATTCAGACACCATTTTTAAGGTTTTTAAATATTGGATGCAGGACACAGGACACTACTGTATATATATATATATATATATATATATATATATACATATATATAGATAGATAGATAGATAGATAGATAGATAGATAGATAGATAGATAGATAGATAGATAGATAGATAGATAGATAGATAGATAGATAGATAGATAGATAGATAGATAGATAGATAGATAGATAGATATAGAGAGAAGAGAGAGGAAGAGAGAGAGAAATAGATATAGATATATATTAGGGCTTTCAAATGATTAATAAAATTAAATAATTAATCACACTTTATTTTGTAATTAATCATGATTAATCACGAAATGCCATATTTATAACAGAAATAAAAACACAGGCATGTGAGTGCCATTTGAATTTCAAAACAATCACTGCCAATTACAAACAAAAATGATTGGATTCTAAGTGGACTACAAAAAAATCCAAAATACAGGTACTGCAAATATGGAAAATGGAAAATTATTATAATAATAACATATTGAATACAAACAATTGTACTTATTGTAAAGTTGTACTGCGAGTTGAGAACATTAATTATAAAGTAGTAACAATATTACTTATTCCTCCTTAACATTTAGCCTCTTCCTAAGACAGTCCAGTCTATTGATTATTTGGGACAATGTGGCCAAGGGGTACATCAAAGGCAGGCACCAAAGACTATAGACTTCTTACAGGGACTTTGGTCACACCATCTCTAAACACTTAATTCTAAACAGCTATGAGGGATACAGTCACCGCAAAGACTATAGAATACATATAGAATGCCTTAAAGAGACTTTGGACGTTCAGCGATGTCAGGCGTTTACTCTTATTGCTAGGAAACGCACAATGTTGCTGAATGAGAGTGAACTGCTAAACTGCAGTTAAAGTCTAAAGATTAAAAATGAAACACTTGAAATTGCATGAAACTCAGGAGGAAACGCTGGATAGCCTGGAGATGCGACATGAATTGTTTTATACTGAAACTTTCCTTCTAAAAGTGCTTCCTTGGTCTTATCCATATTTCTTTGCATGTTAAACACACGTCGACCACAACAGAAAATAAAAAAAAACTGCAACCTGCGTTAATTGCGTAAATTTTTTTTAACGCGTTAAATATTTCAAATTAATCGTGTGCGTTAATGCGCTAATTTTGACAGCCCAAATATATATATATATATACTCATTGTTTTATAACACATCTATTGTTATGCGGTGGCACAGAGTTAGATCTCTTTCTTGACACAAAAACTGCAACGTGTGTGGCATGACATCACTTTGTTTCAGAGACGCTATTGGTTAAATGCTGACAAAGTAGAACACGGTAGCAGCTCGAAGCGGAAAGTGCGAGTATGTGGTAATGTCCAGATAGGACACAGCTGTGGATACGCACATCAATATAGCATCATTTTTGTGACACTGTATAACAATAATTAATATTTTTACAGTACTGTGACGGTTGGGTTTAGGGTTGGGGTAGGGGTAGACAACAATAAAATACAATTAATGGGAAATTTTATAAATAATATCAACAATTCTTGTTAGCTTCTGCCCGCAACCGTATCTAATCTAGCAACAACCCGAGTATGTCTGCGGTCTGGAAGTATTATAAAGCTGATGACGACAACATTGCCATAGCAAACTGATATGTTGATCTGTAGATATGTAGATGAGATATGTAAACTTGGGATTGCAGGAGGGGAAGAACTGATGGTATTTATTACTTGATTGTTCAGGCTACAATCACAGAAGCACTCTGTTTGTTAACAGAGATGTTGATTGTTAAAATAGGGTGAATTAAATAAAAAATAAGGAACATCCTTAATCTGTTTCTTGACTGTTCTTTAGTCTTTTTTTAATATAGAAGTATCAGATCGAGATTCGGTATCGACAACCTAATTGTTATATTATAAAATTTTATGTTTGAAAGGTTGAAGTTGGCTGGATAATTTCTGGTTTGACTGTTTATTTACATTTAGCAGATGCTGTTATCCAAAGCCACTTGTAAGTGAGCATAAAAAAACGTGCAACAGCGTCAAGGCATCCCTAATGTAAATATAAACTGTCTATTGATAATTATTTCATCGCAATTGTCATATTTAACTAAATTTGTTTACATTTTCTGTGCAAATTACGTAAATTCGATTCCACTTTTCTGCCTTTTCTATGTTTATGAAGATAATCTTATGTAAAATACATTTATCAATGCAGTAAACTTACAAACAATTTCACCAGAAATGAATATTGCTCAAGTATTATTTTTGTTTCAGAGCAAGTAGAGTGGGTTATGAATTATTTCTGATTAAACAGTCGTAATCAATTAAATATTTTATTTTGTGCAAGGATGCTTAATGAAGAACTTACAACTTTTTCTGATGTTTCTATGAAAACTGACTGGATATAAAGGCTATAAATAGACCTGGAGGGTAAGGATTCCTGAGAGTTACTGTGAAACACTGCATATGTGATTTATGGCTGAGGCAGAGTTTTCACTGTACCTGCTTGAAGAGTTGCAGGTTCACTGCCATCTCGAGGAAGCCTCTCATGGCGCTGGAACGGTGTGCCACGAAGCTCTTCTCGCAGAAGGTGATTGGCTCTCCCTGGGGATGAGAAAGCCGGCTTTAATGACTATAGACAGTCCGCCATTGGCTAAAACGCCTGCAAACGGCAGTGCTTCATCCGAGACTCGCAGACAGATGTTTTGTTTGACTGCACGCGCTTGTTTATCATCATCGCCCGTTGCAATCAATTACATCATTTCAATTTCTCTCCCTGAGTCGCATGAACGGAATACAAACAACAAAAAAGAAAGAAAAAAAGAAAAATAGACGCCTGGAGAGCAACTAAGTCTTGTTGGGAGAAAACACTTCCTTACTGTGTTGATAGGAAAACAATTATTGTGGGTTTGTAAGGTAAAAAGAAAAAAAAAGAAAAGCAAATATTTTGTAAAACCTTCTATATGAAAATGGTATTGCGATGCAGTATTGAATGTGAATAAAATTATATTAGAAATGTTCTGGCTCTGTCTACATAAAATTCATAAAACATTAAAATGCTAATGGAATGACTATCATAACATAACTATTTAATTATCTGAATAACAAAAGCAATCAAAGCATCATAAGAACAATACGTAAATAAAATAACATGACAATTCTTTGTTAGTTTAATACAGTATTCACACTAATATATATATATATAAACTATATGAACAGTTCTCAAAATTTTTCAATATGCCAAATTAAAATATTTTGGACTCATATATTCCATAGACATTGCACTACATTGTCATATTTATGTAAGGAAACTTTAGAAAGCGATTTTTACTCAATGTTGTCTATGCAAACTCTTCTTAAAGCAATTTTTTTTACAACTTACACAATGAATGCAAAAGTTTCTGTTAGATTTGTTAGTTTTTAAATAACTTGCAGGACGATTACCACTGCATGATTATCTGTGACATTTAATGTCTTCTGACTAAAAGTTCGCTAACATGAGTGTACAAATTTACGCAAAAAACACATAGAATAAAAAAAATCGGCGAATAAAATAAATTTGTTGGCTTAATGCAGTGGTAAAGACTGACCAATAAGATTGCCACTTTTGTTCACCTGCTTTGAGTTGCTAGAGTAAAACACAACTTGACACAGCGCCACCTTGAGTACCGGAGTATTTCTGTTTATCCTGAAGTGTCATCTAATGTCAGGGAGGGATTTTGTACATTCACTCGGCTCACCAGTAAAAATCGACTGGTAATGAATATCAAAAAAATGCTGTTAAGCAATTAAAAGACTATTTTGCTATAATAATAATAATAATAATAATAATAATAATAATACAAATAATTTTAATTTCAATAATTTATTAATTTAATACTTTTCCTATTTACATAAATTTCTGAAAACTATTTCTACTGTTTGTGTGTGAATTAGTCATAAAACCATGTCTACTTAAATTGTTTATATTTCTTTTTTTTATGTAAAATAGTTTGTAAAATCAACACATACTGTATATTTCATATTTGCACCTACACTGTAAAAAATGCAGGTTTCCACACAAGTCCATCATGTTGTCCCAACACAAATCGATTAAAAGTTAACTTAATCATTTTTTACAATTTTAATGTTTGAACAGAAAACTATTTTTGTGACTTTAAGAATTGTGTTGATTCAACTCATTTTTAATAAGTAGTTGTAATGCAATGTGAACGTTTAAATCTGCATTAGGCATGGGCCGGTATAAGATTCTGACATTATGATAACCATGGATATAAATATAAACAGTTTCACAATATCACTGTATTGTGATTACTGCTCTAAAACATGTTTTTTTTTAAATGTCTAGTTAAAACATGACCACTTTTTCCCCCATTGAACCCAATTTATTTTATTTTAAGAAACAGTATTTTAGAAGAGTAAACATGTCAGACTACATTATTCAATTACATTATTATCTGCTGTCTTAATTAGTTTTTAAAAACACAGATTTCTTTACAACTTGAAAAGGCATCTTTGGATATCTTTCTTTTCTCTGGATATAAAGTAAGCCACTGCAAGTGAAGATTCAGCTAAAAAACATTTTCAGAGAAATTTCTGTCCAAACTTTCTTCATGAATGCTTTCTTCAGATTTCCTATTAAAGTAACATTTCATGGACCCATTCCTACTAAAATGACCACATACAGTGTATCCGAAAGGTATTCATAGCGCTTCACTATAGTAAAAATGTCCCAAAGACAGGTGTGCCAAGCTTGTGGCATCATATTCAAAAAGACTTGAGGGCTGTAATCGCTGCCAAAGGTGAATCAACAAAGTATTGAGCACAGGCTGTGAAAACATGTGATTTTTCAAGTTTTTTATTTTGAATAAGTTTGCAACAATTAAAAAAAATCTTTCTTCACATTGTCATTATGGGGTATTGTGTGTAGAATGTTGAGGAAATAAATGAATGTATAATCCATTTTGGAATAAGGCTGTAACATAAAAAATGTGGAAAAAGAAAAGCGCTATGAATACTTTCCGGATACGCTGTATTCCAATAGAAATTCACACTGCTGAAGATTCACAAACAAGAAAAGCGAGCTAAAGTTTCGAAGAACTTCTTTCATCCAATTATAACACAACAATAAATTCTTCTTTTTTACATAAGTGGCGTGTCTAAAAAAACCTGTCTGATCTGTGTATCTTTAACTGCAGTTTTAAGCGCTTTAGGGTCAATAACACAAAACCCCCATGAGGCATCACACCACAATGCCCTATATAAGCGCTATATAAGCCCTTGCGCACAGGAGCTCATTATGGCTTCTCTGCATTGTTTCATTTACAGCTCAGTTAGATGTCTGCGGATGCTCTGCTCAGGCGCTGATGGAATCGCATAAACCTCTTTGGAAACGCAGCGCACAGAAGAGAAGCCATTATCGCTGAACATGACAGTAATGCTGCTGAAATACTGCATGTGTAAAATCAAATAGCGCAGATGCAGGAAGATGAAGGAATCGTGAATAAATTACAGATTTTATAACAAAAGATTGCAATTAATGCCATTCCTGCTATTCTATGAAAAGGATACGGAACACAGATTTTACTGTAAATATTTCTCTATATATTTCTTTCACCTTTCTATGAAACATTAATCAAAGCAAGCACAAAGGCTGATTTTGAATAGTTTGAGAGCTTAAAAAACAACGACTTTACATTAGTTCACGTACGAAGGATAAAGTTATGAAATTTCGGTCAAAATACTTTGTAAAAGCTGTCCTACGTAGTCACATTTGATTGAATATATATTTACTTTCATATTTTCTTCATATTTACTTACATATTTTCTGAAATTTTGATAGAATAGTTCAAATTAAAGCACTTTCAAATATTGATTTATATACAGTGCTCAGCATATGTGAGTACACCCTCCACAAATCTCTCATTTAAATTTATATTTTCTATAGGATGCTTATATTTGTGCATTTACATTAGTTTAGTCAGTACTGAAGTCAAATCTGTAGCTTATCTAACAAAATAGCTTACAATAATGGTTCAAAAACTAGTAAACCCAAATTTATGTTATAGAACAATATTAAATACACATTTAAAAAAAGAGGAAAAAACAAGAGAAACAAAAAAATATATAAAATTAGGTTGAAATGTTCATTCATTCATTCATTTTCTTTTCGGCTTAGTCCCTTTATTAATCCGGGGACGCCAAAGCGGAATGAACCGCCAACTTATCCAGCACATGTTTTACGCAAAGGATGCCCTACCAGCTGCAACCCATCTCTGGGAAACATCCATACGCTACGGACAATTTAGCCTATCCCAATTCACCTGTACCGCATGTTTTTGGACTTGTGGGGGAAACCGGAGCACCCGGAGAAAACCCACGTGACCTTCTTGCTGTGAGGCGACAGCACTACCTACTGCGCCACTGCGTCGCCGGTTGAAATGTTGCAGTTTGTCAATTGTTTTGTAATATTTTGCTTGAACTTAATTTTATTATCTTTCAATTTGTAAATATGTTTGGTGACTAAAATATTATTTTAATAAATATATCCGTTTAATAGATCTGTTTTGTTTAAACGCACTAAAATACATTGCCTATATTCACTGAGAAATGGATAAAAATATTCATTTTCAAAATGGGGTGAACTCAATTATGCTGAGCACTGCAATAATATAAGAAATAAGGAAAATTATTCAATAAGTTTTTTTATGAAACTCAAACATGTTTTTTTTGTTTTGCAATGAAATTAAGTATGAAATATCTGTGGATTTTTTTTTTGTAAAAGCTGTCTTACATAGAATTTGCCACATTCAATTCTATTAAACAATTCTTAACTTTCTGCAAAAAAAAAAAATAATACAATTTTTTCATAAAATCAATTTAAAAACACACTTAATTGGAAGTGACTATAATTAGAAAGCTTTGCTGAGAATTTTGATGCCTAAGGGGGTGGTCCACTACGATATCATATTTTAAACTTTAGTCGATGTGTAACATAGCTGTGTGAACATAAACAACATCTCTGAATGTAAGACGCTCAGAGTTTAATCCAAAAGGAGACATTGGCTTTTACAGAGTTAGCTTAGCAAAGCCTACAGCGAACGAAGTTTGGGGACTACAAAAAAATACAACAGGGTTAGTGAGATCACACACACTTCAGGTTACACGCATATACCATGCACACACACCTAGCGCAGCGAAGGGACGTGGCCAGAGGCACTGTAATATAGCACAGAAATTTAAAATCCCGTCCAAATGCAGCTATTTCCACAGAGCTCATTCTCAGAGCTCATTTCTGTATTTGGGCTTCCAAAGGACACGACAAAAAGAGAGACGTGCTTACAGTTTAATTTTAATTATGTTGCAGAGAATTATAAAAAATATAGCTCTAGCATTTGACAAAGGACAGCTTCCAGAATCTCTCGCAGTTCAGTGCTGGATTCGGCTAAAAACTCCTCAAAGAAGGAGCAGCTCTAACCATAATAGAAGAAGCTGTGGATTGTGAGCCACACCCTGTAAGTGATTTATTTGTTAAAATTGACCAAATACATGCACAGTTTCTAACGTTAATGGTATGTTGTAGCAAGGATGTAAACAATAGGAAATGCTGTTTGGCACTGCTAACAATTTAGCTACATATTCATATTTAACCATTACCAGTGCTGCAGTGTCTCTCTATGCAAACACTTTTCCTATGTTCTACATCTCAAATAACAAACTCGCAAAATATATTTGAACATTTCATATTACTTACAGATGCTGATTCCGAATATATATAAAAAGACACATTATATTTTAGAGAGCAGGCGTGATGTTCAGCTGTGTCATTTTCTGTCTGATTCCGGCTCAAACTGATACAGCTAACAGCTACTCTGACTGACAGTGTTTACAAAGCGCAAAAGCAAGTGCTTGTAGCAGCTTGACGCTTTTCTTGGTGACGTAGAGCCAATCCGCAAATCACAGCACATTATGTTAGCTGACCAATCAGAGCCTCTTGAGGGCGGGCCTTTCAAAGGAACTCGGAAATATGACATTCATTTTCATGTTAGCTGAGTAGCTGTACAGGTATATAATCAAAGTAAGATATATGAAAAAATAACATGATTTTTGACAAATGAAGTATGAGCACACATTGCTTTGCATCTTATAAACACAACCAAGCCTTAAAAATACACTCTGGAAAACCCCTCTAATAAACAAATAAAAAAAATGTGTTTGATTTTACAAATACAATTATTATAACACAGTATCTAATAATTCTCAAATAAACCATTACTACATCTAATAGTAGTGACATATTTTGTTAAATTAGGCTGTTTTTTGCAGATTTTTTCTATGTAAATAGTTCACAAAATTGTTATCAAAAAAATGTAACAAAAACATGCACAATCTCAACTGGCTGCTCAGCTAAAGAAAACATATGCAAGTATATATTAAAAGGTAAATACTTATTCAAGTAAATAAATTTGATACTTTTGGAGCTTTTGGCATTGCCGCCTTTTCCTAAAATCATTATAAATTGTGGCAGGATACTGTAAACAACTGTACTCTTTAGTCTTTTAACCTCTTCCGTGAAATTATTGTCATCAGTAAATTGGATTACATAAGAAAGCTAACAATATGAACAATTTACATATAAATTCTACACCTACATTAATAAGCATTGATTAGCACCATCAACCTCTATAGAAATGACAGATTTAAAAACAAACGCAGTATTTCACACAAAAACACCATCATTTCCAAACCATGAGGGTGTTTTATTGTGTGTCTCCATAATAACAAAGTGAAATATTAATCAAAATAAAGCAGCACAAAGCCTGATTTCTCTGAATCACAATAATCAGCAGCCGACTGTCAGATGAGCAAAGTAAAGTGGCGTTACTGAGGCCTTCTTTACAGAATAAAAGAATAAAAACAGTAGTAATCCCATGTAGATTTGCAGAAAATGTGCTCAATTGAAGCAGCGCTTTGAAGGCTAAGAGTTGCGCAGACTCTGACTTGGAGCATGTGTGTATTTTTTTCTTCTTTTTTTTTTGTTTTCGAGCGGCGAAAAGCCAGTTTGTGCACAAGCGCTGAAACATCAATAATGCATCTTGGCTCTGTGGGTTTACACAAACCAATTACTCTCTGGCTTGCCAACAAAGATGGCCACATTTGACAAACAGAGAGCGCACTTTGTTTTCAGGAGTTTCGAAGGTCTGAGAGGAGCACGAAGGGCCGGAGACTTCAGAGAGACACGCGGGGCTTTAAACATCTGACATTTCAGATATGCAGACAGGCCCACCTGCAACCTGCACTCGCCCTTTCTGTTTCAGACTGCCTTTGTGAGAAAAATGGCTTCTGAGACAAATCTGACACTTCTGAGCATTAAGGTTTATCTGAAATCGGCAATAAAATAAAATAAAATAAAATAAAATAAAATAAAATAAAATAAAATAAAATAAAATAAAATAAAATAAAATAAAATAAAATAAAATAAAATAAAATAAAATAAAATAAAAGAATGAATGAATAAATAATAAAAAAATAATAATAATAAAATAAAAAATAAAAAAATAAATAAATAAAATAAATAAATAAATAAACAAATAAATAAATAAAATAAAATAAAGAAAAATAAAATAAAATAAAATAAAATAAAATAAAATAAAATAAAATAAAATTAAATTAAATTAAATTAAATTAAATTAAATTAAATTAAATTAAATTAAATTAAATTAAATTAAATTAAATATTTAATATAGTTATATACCTGAAAAAAATCATGAAATTATAAAGCTCAAAATGACTTAAATGTTTCTTAATTCATAAATTAAATGTAAATAAAAGAAAAAAATCACATAACTTTTGCTAAAAAATATGTATTAATATGTTTATAAATGCATGTTTGCATAAAATAAGATGAAAAGAATCAAATTGAAACAAAATGAAACAACCTAAAGCAAGCAAATTAGAAAAAAATAAAATAAAAACATCAGTGCTTGGCCTCAAAAATGTAAAAAACCTCTTACAACTCACTGTATCACACACTCAGTGATGCATCTAGTATTGCTAATATACAGATACTGTAATTGTAAGTGAAGTGCATCAGTCTTACGGGTTTATATCGGAGGGCGTCCCGGTAGGATCCGAAGAGGGCGGCTTGAGCGTGCAGAAAGGCCCGGGCCACACCAGCGCCGGTCGCCGTGGACTGCTTCTTCAGCTTACTCTTCAGGCTCGACACCTGACACACACACAGTTAAATTAACACCTCGCAAATAGGTGGAGGAGCAGAGCCATTCAGAGTGTGAAGAGTCACATTTACAGGTCAAAAAGAAAGGAAAAAAGCAGACAGAGAAATCAAGAGAAGCCGAGCACCTGCTGCTCTGTTAATTGAAGCGATGCTGCTGCTGTGTGTGCGTGCGTGCGTGCGTGTGTGTAAAAAGCCTGGATGACACTGAAAAAGCCCCACTCTTTTAGATGTATTCTTCAGTCTAGATGCATTTGTTGCTTTATTATATCTCTGTAGTCTTTAATTCTATATTCTTTTTAATCAGAGAAATGAAAAGATGAGTTGTGTAGTCGTTTTTAAAATTTGTTTTATAGCAATAAGGTTTTGTTTGTAAAAATATATCAAATTTGAGGGGATAATTGTTATATTTTTCTGTCTAATAATGTTTATTAATAATTATTGTTATTATTATTGTTTGAATGTATGTACATTTTTATAAATAAAACACAATACAAAGAGCAGACCAAAGTGCTGTACATTAAAATGAGTTCACAACACGACAAGATTTATAAAACATATTTAAAATAAGGAAAGCAAACACGTATGTAAGATATAATTAACCACAATTTAAAACAAATATAAAATCAAGTGTCAAAGGCCAAGGAAAAAAAGGTTTAGAGACGGGATTTGAACAAAGACAATGAGGGAGCCTGCCTAATGTAAAGAGGCAGAGCATTCCATAGTGTGGGAGCAGCCGCAGCAAAGGCTCTGTCTCCTCTGAGCTTACGCTTAGCATTAGGCACTCTAAGAAGCAGCTGATCTGCTGATCTAATAGAGCGAGAAGGTACGTATGGGTTAGCAGATCTGATATAAATGAAGGGGCTGATCCATTCATAGATTTAAAAACATTTTTAAAATAAATTCTGTGTTGTACAGGCAGTAGTATTTGTGGGGATATTTGTTATATATATATATATATATATATATATATATATATATATATATATATATATATATATATATATATTATATAAAAATTGTTATTAGTATATTTTTTTAGGATATGTATTTTTATAAATAAAATATTTTATAATAGTTATTATAATTTGTAATACATTTTTATTTGCATAACTGTAAAAACTGCAATTATTAAATATTTTATAAATAAAATATTTAATAATAGTAGCTATTAAACGAATTATAATATAAAAAGTACAATAAATATTATAATATTAATTATGATAATAACTATAATAATAATAATAATAATAATAACAAGTATTGTATTTTTATTTTCCATTATTATTATAATGCAAATTTAACAACATTAATAACAAATTCAATAACAATAATAATAACAATAATACATATTAGTTATTAGTAGTAGTAGTAATAAATTTATATAAAACAGAATAAAAATAAACAAAAAAGAAACATTTCACAATAATATTTAATATATTTTGTAATATAATATTTAATATCGTTCAGAATATTTAAGAAAAAAATTTGCAGTCATTGAAATGTTTCATTGAAAAGAGAAAGATAAATATCAACACTGAATCAATTCATTAAAACTAAGCGAAATATTGCAAAATATGTTCTATTCATTTGAGGTTCAAATGGCTTGATGTTTTTTCGAGTAATAAAACATTAGGTGAATGATTTTCCTGCACTCCTAAAGCACTGAAGCCTGTGATGAAACACAGTGGAGCACAAACACATGCGGATGAACCACAAAGAGCTGCTTGATCCAGGTAATGTAAGGTGAACCAAACCAATTACATATGCTGATAATATGCTCATAACCATCTGCTGAAAATCATCCACATGAGCAGCACTAATATCAATAATCACTGGAGCTTCCTCAGACAAGACACTGCATGCTGAAGAGGATAAAAATGAACTCATAGTTATCGCCACATTTTCACCAGTTGATTGATTATATTAAGAATTGCAAATATTTTTATAGTACAAGTTATCTAAAATGGTTTTTAAATATGCAATTGAGCCGTTACTTCATTAAAGATGCACTTTTACATTAAAGATGCCATAGATGAAAATCTAGATATGCCTAGACATAGTTGAAAAATACAAGTTCATGCAAATGACATACTGCAAGCCTCAAACATCATCACTGGTTATTATGTAAACCCTGCTAGTGTAAAACCCTGGTGAAAAATAGGCCGTTCTGTGAGAGTGAAACAAACAGTGATGTACGATCAAAGAGCTGTCAGAATGCAAAATGCAGGATATACAGATTATACTTTAATTTAATGCCACCCCAAAAAGACATAAGGTCTGTTTAAATTGATCTCTTGTTATTATAACATGTATATTGTGGCATTTGCAGCATATGTTTATAATGAGGCAACAAACACACATACTGTAGACTGCTGAATAGAAGTGTATAATGTACATTAATTTATATCACTCAGTTCTTCTGTGATTTTTATGGTAAGAAAATACGCAAACTCAATTATTTATGCACATTTTGATATGATGACTGCGTTTTCATTCGAATTAAAACCACAAAATATAACTCTAAATGCATTTCTGTAGGTCCCTTTTGTCAAGTATAATTTGAATTTAGCCTGAATTTCAACCACAACAAATCTTAGGAGCAAAAAAGGTCACACTGGCGGCTTAAAATGATCTCACACACTTGTTAGTGTGCGCACATCAGCCACAGTCGCAGGAGCCGTCAGAGCCAAGATCATTAATATTTCAATTTCATCTTAAATATAGTCCAAAACAAACTTAATTCTAGGGGATATTCCTGTGGATATATGAGCATATAAAACAGTTTCTGGAGAATCTTTAACTTACCTAAGTCACATACAGTTGAAGTCAGAATTATTAGCCCCTCTGTTAATTTTCCCCCAAATTTCTTTTTAACAGAGAAAAAAATAGCTTAAAGGGCTAATAATGTTTCATAAAAAAATAAAAACTGCTTTTATTCTAGCCAACTTAAAACAAGTAAGACTTTCTCCAGTAGAAAAAATATTATCAGACATACTGTGAACATTTCCTCGCAATGTTAAAAATCATTTAGGAAATATTTAAAAAAGAAAAAAATTCAAAGGGGGGCTATTAATTCAGATTTTAACTGTATGAGCATATACAACAGTTTCTGGAGAACTTACCTAAGCCACATACATACTACAGAGTATGTAGATGTCAGAGAAAAAATGTACTTTGCATTAATGCACTCTATGAACCATTAAAAATGGACTGATTTGCATAAAATCCTACCAAAAACAATTAAATTACAGATTTTCTTTACTTCCTTTTTTACATATAAGAGTCAATTTTTTCATCAGTCCATAATGCATGAACAGCCAGAAAAAAAAAATTGTACAATAAAAAATTTTATATAATCAGGCAAATTACGCACACACCAATCCCATGTGTAAAAACCTTCTGAATACAGATGGGAATAAAATCAGAAGTACACTACCTGATAAAAGTCTAACTTTACAAATAATAACTTAACTTCTAGTTGATCATATAGTAGTAGAAAAGGCTTATATGAAAGGCAAAGGCCTCTAGATTACGCTTATTTGACCAAAATAAATATGAGCATGCCTTGATTTTTAATTATTTAATTAGGACAGTAAGCTCTGACTTTGCTCAGACAAAAGTCTTGTAACTTAACAGAAATAATGTACAGTATAGAATACAAAGTCATGATGCAGTGGAAATATTGTGTATGACTCCCATGAGTTTGGATGACTGCATCCATACATCTCTTCAATGACTCAAATAACTCATTAATAAAGTCATCTGAAATGGCAACGAAAGCACTTTTGCAGGACTCCCAGAGTTCATCAAGATTCTTTGGATTCATCTTCAATGCCTCCTCCTCCATCTTCCCCCAGACATGCTCAATAATGTTCATATCTGGTGACAGGGCTGGCCAATCCTGGAGCACCTTGACCTTTTTTCCTTTCAGGAACTTTAATGTGAAGGCTGACGTATGAGAAGGAGCACTATCCTGCTGAAGAATTTGCCCGCTCCTGTGGTTGGTAATGTAATGGTCAGCACAAATGTCTTGACACCTCAGGCTTTTGATGTTGCCATCCACTCTGCAGATCTCTCACACAGAATGTAATCCCAAACCATGGTTTTTCCTTCACCAAACTTGACTGATTCAGTGAGAATCTTGTGTCCATGCAGGATCCAATATGTCTTTGCAGTATTTGTGATGATTGGGATGCAGTTCAACAGATGATTCATTGAAAAATAAATCTACTGTCTGCAACTTTTTCAAATGATCAACTAGAAGTTGAGTTATTATTTGTTGTTCTTACAACTGGGATCGACGACAAAACATTTGTCAGGTAGTAATTTGGTGTGTCCAAGAACTGCCAAAGTGAAGATTTATGACTTCACGCAGGATTTTTGAATTTTCTTTTGACAAAACAGGCTTAACAAATATGTACTGCAATCAAAATATATACACAAATTGCTAAAACACGACAAAAGAAAAACTGAAAAGTGTGTTTCGGATGTTTTCTGAATATCAGACTGAGAACAACACTATATGAAAAGCCAAAAAAACAAAGGAAAAAAAAAACAGGTGCATAAAAAAAAAAAAAAAGAAGTGGACTGCCCCTGTTGAACACGAAAATGATTTTTCATATAAAACAAGCTTTATTTGTGTTGTCTTTTGTTCTGCTCGTCTCTGTTGGGACGCATCTTTTCTTCCCAGCTGATATGGCGAATACTCCGAAAGTTTAGCGGCTGTAAATTAACAAGTGTCATCTCCATATTCACACTGGCTAAGTGCTTTTATGTTTATGTAAAGTTGCTGCAGTATTAATATTTCATGTTGATGCGTTGTCTCTTTTTTTTCTCCCCCTCCTCACTTCTCTCAATCTCCCCAAACAATCCGTTAAACAGTCTTCATTTCTGAAGAATCAAAGAAAGCAAAATGCCACTCAGACTCAGGAGATCGTGAGCCGTTACCCAGTGGGCAAATAAGAGCAGATGAAACAAAAGACTGCACACGGGAATTCACTTCAGATTTCTGATTTCAATCTAAATGTGTATTTAAAAATTCAAATGCATGAAAAATAAAACGATAAACATTATATATATATATATATATATATATATATATATATATATATATATATATATATATATATATATATATATATATATATTTATTTATTTATTTATATTTTTTTACTATAAACAATTAAATATTGTTATTATATTATAATTAAGTTATATATATATATATTTAAATGCATTTATCAATTGAAGTTCTCACAATTTATATTATATATTGTGATAAAAATTCCAAATTGCACTTAAAATACACATATATTAATAACATATTAACAACATATTAAATATTGAATTTATTCATGTAACACACACACAAACTTAATAAATATAATAAAAATAGCTTGTTAAGTACATGTATAAGTTATATACATATATAAGACTACATTGAAGTTTAAACTATAGAATTTAAGATATGCATAATTATCATCAGTACTGATACCCCATGTGATACTTAACTTGCTATCGTTATTTTAATAATCATTATTTATTATTTTTCAAAAATTTTTTATTATATAATGTGTTTATTCATATTATATAAAAATAACAATATCTTAATTTATAACTTAATTTAGCAGGCATATAACAACATTTTAAAAAATATTTTTAATGTATTGTATTTAAATATTCAGAGTAAACAAATGTTTACAAAAAATAATTGCACAATGATTATTAAGTACAATAGGTCTCATTACTAAACCTTACTTTTTCTCCTTCACTTTAGTCAATTGGTGAAGTTTATTCCTCGCCATTGTCGCCACTGGCTTACTTGGTTTGTGACTAGTGGAGCTGCGCATCAATGTATTTGCTCGTCAGTGTGTGGACTTACAGCAGTGAAAATTAAACCACACTGAACTGAACTAAACTGAACTTTAACTCTGAAAACTGGACTGACAAAATTGAAATTAACTAGAACTTTTGTTAAGCTTCTTTGACACAATCTACATTGCAAAAGCGCTATAGAAATAAAGATGAATTGAACTGAATTTAATAAACATCAATTAATGCATCATTATTGTTATTATTAATAATAGTAGTAGTAGTAGTATCACAGTTACTGTATTATTGTTGTATTAATTAACTGAATTATATTATTTATTAACTGACTTTAATGAGTCTTTGGGTATTACATAAATGATTTTGTGGAGGCGTATTACACAATGTTAAATAATAACAGGCCTATGAACAGAAAGGCCTACAAATATCTTGTGAATGCCGTACACGCACAAGTTAAATACGAAAACGGTTCCACACAATCCCTTCATGCCTTTCCAAAGCAAATCGATTAAGTTATCTCTATGGTTTTTCACAATTTTAAGTTGATTAAACATACAGAAATTAAGTTGTCCCCAGCTCATGTGTTTCAGCTCATAAAAAAAAAAAAAAGTCGTTTGAACAAGAAGCAAATGTCGCATTTTGAGGAAAAGTTTAAGGGTTGGCGCAATAAGGCACAAGGCATGTTTGCCCCAAGGTGTTGCTATTTTCAGAATAGCGCAACCTTAAATTTCCTGTTTTGCGTCATGTTGTTTAAATAGCAAATCCATTTGCGCCACTTTGTGGGTGTTCCGGTCTAGAAATGAGGTGTGTTAAGGCGCATTGTTGGCGCGTTGCTATTTTTAGGAACTAAAATAGACGTGTTCAATAGACCAGCTGAAAGCAGGTCTAAAGTCCAGCGTGGAGCACGTTAGTTGTGTGCCTCGCTTACACATCGCTTAAAACACGCAATAGGATGTACAGCAATACACAAATATCCAAAAAACCACTGCCTCCATGCCTTCGTCTAAGGTTTATTCAGGACAACTTGGTTTTGAATAATATTATTATTATTAGCAGTATTATTTATTATAAGCATATTTATATGTGTTTTATTAAAAACAAGCTTAGATTTGGCCACCTGTCAGGTTTTGGAGCATATGGGACACAGAATGTGTGTTTGGATATAACTCAGTTTTATGACCACACTTCGTTATTATTGTTCATTTATTCATTTGCTGGAAATTAGAACTAAATTTAGAAAAAGTTTTGAAACACATCTTTGCACTTAACAAACGAAATTAATTATGTAGTCTAATGGATGTCTGTGCACTTTACACCGTTTCCTTATCCATAAAGGGAAAGTGAAAGTAAAGGCAGATAAAAGGAGGCTGGATATTTATCCTGGCGCTGCGGATGATCTGTTTAACTGTTTTTTCGCTAGTGAAGCATTCAGTTTTTCCACTTACAAAGTCTGTAATGTAAATAGCAAATGTGCTATGACGCGACGCAACTGACTCTTAAAGGGAATGGGAGATGAGACTCTGATTGGTTTAATGCACGTTATGCTCAAAACACATCCATAACTCATTAAAAGAATAAGCTCAACCCTGTTAGACCATGTGCCGCGACGCAGAGCGTATTTTTTCATCCCTAAAATAGCAAAAGTGGATTCGGACACGTCCTTAATTCTTTTGCGCTTTAGACTTTGCGTCTAGATCGTTAAAATAGAGCCTTAATTGTTGACCTAAAGAATAACAATGTGCTCTAGCAAATTATGATTTCACACAACCTTTAAAAGGATTTCTAAAAGTTGAAATAAAAAAAAAACATATATCGAAAGACAATTTTTAATGTTAATTCTACCCTTCACACTTGAATTACCGATGGAATTGTATGATAGATGCTGTATTATAGTATATAAGGACATGAGACACCTATTCCACTGTTTTGTCGATGCAAATCTTTAAATAAATAATATATCTAAAAAAAATAATACTAATAATAATAATATAAATTATTATTCACAGTATTTTGTAGCTGTAGCTGAATTTTTGTTCACAGTAGCAGAATATGAACACATCTAATGTTTATTTCATTCAATGCCAACTGACCTAGCCATGGCTCCAACCAGTGACCTTCTTGCTGTGAGGCGACAGTAATAACCACCGAGCCACCGTCTTGCCCCCTAATGTTTATTTATCTATTTTATTTATTATTTTTATACAAAAAGTTAATAACAGTGCATTTTGTCAAATCCTCCCTCAGCCAATCTTGATTTCTATTGATCCCCATTTAAAAACAATAGCAGTGCCTAAGTAAATGTTCCAGTAATCGATGTCTCCTCTTAATTAGCTTGTGTCCCATGATCCGCGTTAACGAGATGTGAGCGGGGGGCATCAGAGAGGGGCTCGGCGCCTCTACAGGTGACAAACCGATTTGGCAGTGACATTTTTTAGTGTAAAGTCATCCAGCCTATGATCTGATCAAAGCCCAAGTCCCCCATCGGGTCCAATTATAAGCGCGGCGCATTGTGGATGAGGTATGTTGAGTTATGATATTCATAATCTATGCAGAGAGGCCTTTCCACTATAGGTCTTCTCCCCATAGCTGTGATCTTTTCAATTTACATCAAGCGCGGATGAAAGTGCGGCGGAGGGCAAACACGGGGCCTCATTAAATGCCGCTGCATGGACTCGCCGACAGGGTTTGAAGTGTGTGGAGTAAAGAGCACGGGTTCAGAGGTCGCCCTGAAAACACATCTCCATTTAACTCAGCAGCTGGAGATGATCATTAGCAGGTGCATCACTGTCTGCCGCTCTGAGGGATGAGACCGAGACTGGAGATCTGTTATTATACAGGCTAGGTTGAACCTAGTGGTGCAACACAATGCGGCCAACAGAGATCAGCTGCTTATGGTCAGGGAGTTTTAAGTTATTGACATGGACAAGCTGCGGACAGGAGATATACGCAGAGTCTTATTTTAATGCGTGTAGGTTACATGTTGCTTTACGAGATTGTGACGTGAGATCTGATCTGCCTGACTGAGATTTTAACCCATAAAAAAACTGTGTGCATATCTATCTATCTATCTATCTATCTATCTATCTATCTATCTATCTATCTATCTATCTATCTATCTATCTATCTATCTATCTATCTGTACTGGGCTTATTTGGTGTTAATGTGTTAAAGTGTTAATGTTTCTTTTATTCTTTAAAAGTCCAAAAATCTTTACTTTTATTTTCAGAAAATGACAATTGGTCAGAATAACTAATATTTTCAGTTGTTTTTCATAAAACATTAGGGTTATTGAACAAAATATTGATTGTTTTTAAAAAAAAAAAAAACTCTTTTGAAGTCAAAAAACTGGTATTGTGTTATGTAAAAATGAATATAAATATGGTACAACCAATCCTCCCAAACCCGTCTGGGTCCAGTCAGACCAACTGTGAGGCATGTCAAGGCCAAGCTGCAACCTCCTGCTGTCCCTCGGGAAACCAAAAAGGAAGTAACTAAAACTGCAATTCATTGACTCGCCTTTGGGGGCGGGCCCCAGGAAATCCAGACGCTTATAGACTGCAATGCCAATTTAGCCAATAAAAACATGTTTACAGCCTGGTACAAAAGATAGTTTTGGTGCATATAGCTAATATTAACTGTAAGGGAGTAATCTTTTTTTATAACTCATCCGTTTCGCTTATATTAAGTTATATTATGTCTGCATAATTAAGGGCGTGGCCACTTGAGTGACAGCTAGGTCTTGCTGCTCACTGTCTCATCACCTCAGCTGATTCCGACTGATTAGCCGCTGAGCTCGGCATTAATATCATATTTTTGTTTTGTTTGATGTGGCTTTACACAGTCAGTTGCTTTTTGAAATGATTTCCTACAATTACCAGATAATATGGCATGCTGTGCACTTAATTGTCTCAAGTGGCCTTCATTTTCTAGGTGAGTGAATTTCTTTTATACTTATGATATCTATAAATGTATTTGTTTTACTTAAGATAAATTATCATTTATAACTTTCTTTAGAACTGTAATGCACTCCAGAATGTGACAAATTGATTAGCTGTAAGCTCTAGAACAGTCATCTGAAGCGTTGTTATAGTTTTATGCCTGGATTTCATAAATAACGTTGCATTTAAGATTATATTTGAAGTGTTTAAAAGTAAAATCAATATATACAACGGCTAGTAATTCCCTCACGGTATCTCAGTATCTCACTTGCTGACTAGGTAAACAAGCACTGGTTTGGAGTCTGGCCTCCACTTTTATAGGCCAGGCTCCGCCCCCTACTTGGAGCAACCATTAACAGGCAGGTTTAAAAATTTACAAAACAAGCTTGCTGTCCACATTTCTACATACAATGTCATTAATGTTCCTCATTTTAAACAAAACACAAAAAAGTCATGTTTCCACAATCAAAATCTTAATATAAAACTTCTATTTGTCAGCACAGGGTGACGCGGTGGCGCAGTAGACAGTGCTGTCCCCTCACAGCAAGAAGGTCGCTGGTTCGAGCCTCGGCTGGGTCAGTTGGCGTTTCTGTGTGGAGTTTGCATGTTCTCCCCGCGTTTGCGTGGGTTTCCTCCGGGTGCTCTGGTTTCCCCTCACAGTCCCAAAACATGCGGTACAGGTGAATTGGGTAGGCTAAATTGTAGCATATGAAAGTGCATGAGTGTGTGTGGTTGTTTCCCAGAGATGGGTTGCAGTTAAAAGGGCATCCGCTGCATAAAACATGTGCTGGATAAGTTGGCGGTTCATTCCACTGTGGTGACCACGGATTAATAAAGGGACTAAGCCGACAAGAAAATGAATGAATGAATGAATATTTGTCAGGACAGATAGATATGTGACACCCCTGCAAGTGACATTTTAGATCTAAAGAGACCGATAGATAGATAGATAGATAGATAGATAGATAGATAGATAGATAGATAGATAGATAGATAGATAGATAGATAGATAGATAGATAGATAGATAGATAGATAGATAGATAGATAGATAGATAGATAGATAGATAGATAGATAGATAGATAGATAGATAGATAGATAGATAGATAGATAGAGAAACAGAAAATCTAATATTCTCAGTTGTTTTGATAGTATATTAGGGTTATTGAATGAAATATTGATTGTTTTTATTTGATTAACTCTTTTGAAGTTAATATATTGGTATTGTGTCTGAAAACATTTCACTTCTTTGTTATTAAAAGCAAAACAGGCTTTTGTATTTTAGATTTGTATTTTATATTTGAAAGAAATGTTATCATTAGTTCCCAGAATAAAACTAAACCACTATAAATAAACCACTATAAATCATAAATCTGAGAATTTTCAAAAGCTTTTAATTTTTTTCCATAGCTGAATATTATTTTCATAAGAGTAATAAAAATAAATGGTTTAAAATATATATTTCACAGTATTGCCTAAAGTAAATAAAATCATGAAATTACCAACTAAGTCAAATGTAAATAAATCAGCTTATTCTCTAAAATATAATAACATTTACTCCAATCAAACAAAAAACATCAACTTTATTTCATTATTTATTTTCAGAAAATGACAATTGGTGCGAAAAACTAATATTTTCAGTTGTTTGATAGAATATTAGGGTTATTAAACAAAATATTGATTGTTTTATTTATTCGTTAACTCGTCTGAAGTTAAAATATTGGTATTGTGTTTTCTAAAAATGAACAAACATATTTGAAAGCATTGCACATTTTTGTTATTTTAAGCAAAAAAAGGCTCGAAATGATAACATTTGTTTTTTACATTTGAAAAAAATGTTATCAGTTGCTAGAATAAAACCACTATAAATCATTAATTCAAGGCATTGTCAAAAGCTCTTAATTTTTTTCCATAGCTGTACTGTATATTAAGTTTAAAGCACAATACAAATAAATGACCTAATACATATATATATATACATATACTTCACAGTGTTGCTTTAATGTAAATAAAATCATGAAATGACCAACTCAAGTGTGTAAATAAATCAGTTTACATTGTGACCCTTTTGGAGTCTGACTGAAAGACTTTTTTTTAAAGACAGAGGGAAAAATACATTTTGTTAAGGATTCTGTCCAGGGATGGAAAGCCGTTGGGAGGCAATTAGAGGACTACAAAGAAAAAAGAAATAGATATGAAAATCTTCTGCTTTCTTTTGATGTGCACTAGGCAGAAAAGTAAATGTACACGCAGCCTGAATTCACATCCTCTTAGAGAAACACAAAGACAAAGAGCATTTCAGCCGAAACACTGACACAACACAGGTCACTGTCTTTACCTTCAACTATATTCAATTATATTAGAAAAAAAATAAATGCAATGTTTTATCAAAAACATGCATCTAAGCTGTTAGAAGATCCCTTGCAAAATTCAAGTTAGTGTTTTAGTCTTGTAGAATATATTTAAAATACATTAATGAAAATGCAGATATATATTTAAAATACAGGTTTTATGTAAAACAAGATAAATAAATAAATAATGCAGATATAGACAGACAGATATTTACTTGCATACTGCACGTTAAAATGTATGAATGTATGAATAAATTAGTTAAAATATATACATACATACATACATATTTGAAATTATATAATACATATCATTCATTTTTAAAGTTGAAAATATGTAAATATGAACCAAAAAGAAAAGGAAACAGCAATACAAATGACCACTCAAAAAGTGTTCACTAGTTAGCATTCACAATGCAAATTACTCCATCAATCACTGCTACTTCATATGCTAACATAAGCATGCAGAATATGCGAGTTATTAGATGTTGGCTATGTACAAGATATATTGCAAGTTTGCTAAAATGAATTAATTAAAGCCTCTCAAAAATCTTCATCTTTCAAGAATTCAGATGCGAAAAGCTTTAAGCCCTTTCTGGCATTTCTTTTTTAATTTAATGATTTTTATTAAATGATTTTAATTTTTTTTTTGGCTTGACAATAAGGCATTTTAATAACCCGCTTGTTCTGATTGAGTCTGATGATGTGCGTTCTGGGTCCAAAAGTGGACCACAATGTGCTGTAATACTGCTGAAAATGATGTTATGTTTACATCCATGTCTAATCTAAGATGGTCAGAGAGGGATTCATCTTTTATAAATCATTAAAATATTGACACCTAAGATTCAGCGAGTCCAGACACCGTGTGATTTGACTCAACAGTTTGTCATAAACAGCTACTGAATTGAAACGAGTAGAGGACTGGACCAAGAAATTCAAGTGAATCTAAACATGAAAATGCCTTATAATAAAAGAAAAAAAAGAGTCAGATGAGGTTTGCTTCTGAACTCAGTCTGACAATTTTTTACTCGCCGAGACCAAAAAAAAAGAAAGAAAGAAAGAACCAATGAGGCTGTTCTGGGTTCTGCTCTGCTCTTGGTAGCAGGCTTTTGAATGCATTTCACACAACCTCAATTGCTATCCATTATTCTTTTTATGGTTTATACATAATCAACCAACAAAAAAGACAAACATTTTAAGATACAATTTATGCAAAACAAAACTCAAAGTCTTTTCTTCCAGCATACTGCCGTCCCATTTACCACTCCTTTATGACCTCTACAATAGATAGATAGATAAAAAACATCTTTTGGAAAAATTTTTAAAATTTAATGAAACGAAGAAAAAATAAACAAAACAAAAAAGAAAACAAAAAAAAACAAAAAAAGAAACAAAATAAACAAAATCAAAAACTAAAACAACTAAACAAAGCAAAAAACAAAAATAAATAAATAAATAAAAATAATGAAACAAAACAACAAAAACACAAAAGAAAACAATAAACTAAAAAACTAAATGAAACACATAAAAAAGAAACAAAACAAAAAAATTAACTAAATGAAACAAAACAAAAAAATTAAAAAAATAAATAAGTAAATAAATAAAAACAAAAAAATTAAACTAACTGAAACAAATAATAATCAACATAACAAAAAATAGAATAAAATGAAAAATGAAACAAAACACACAAAAAAGTTAAATAAATTAAAAAAAAAAAAAACAATAATTTTAACTAAACGAAACAACAAAAAATTAAAAAACAAAACAAAACAAAAAATAAAGCCAAAATTAATCAAAACAAAAATAAAAAACAAAACAATACACACAAAACTAAACAAAACAAATAATAACATTAAAATAAAATAAAAAAATTAAAACAAAAAATGAACTGAAACAAAACAAAACATTAAAACTAAATAAAACAACATATCTAATTCTGAAAAGAGGATTTCAACCACAAAAATATATAAAGTGGTCAAAATAGTTTGACCCAGTTCCTTTTTTTCCAGCGTACTGCTGTCCCATTCACCACACCTTATGACCTTTTACCTTGACCTCTACATTTACCAAATAGATTTGTTAAATTGATCAAAACAAAAACACAAACAAGTAATAGTTCAACTAAATATACATCTTCAAAAATGGCAACGACACAGGTCCAGTTATTGTTTATCAGCAGACCAATAATGCATTCAATCCAGAAATGAGGCCCTGTCCCACATAAACAGCCCCAACACAAGAGGCTCCAGAATGGATCTGATCCAGTCATTGTGCAAACAGAGCGAGCTCCGAAACATGCCACGTTCCCCCTTTCCCCAAACAGTAATTGTTTGGTGTGTCAGCTGATGTTCTGCTTGTTTTTGTTTTCTCTCGAATCCCAATTAAACAGCATCTCAGAGGAGGCGCGCGGATATTGCGCTTCTCTCTGATTAATTTGTTAACCTTCATTTGGTAGCTTAATATACACGAGGTGGGTGTGCAAACTTGCATTTTCGCTGTTGATTGAGAACGTAAGCGATCAAACGCAGGAAGCACAAATATAAGTTGCGCGGAAGAGACGGGGAAAGGGAACGACGCTGGAAAAGTAAACAATAGAGCTGGCGGAGCTCGAACAAAAGTAATAAAGTCAAAAGGAATATTTTATCAAAAAGCGTCTCAGGATTGATTCAGGACCTGCGAACAGAGAAGAAAACGCTTCCAAATAACACAGCGGAGCTCTTTTGCTAGCACAATGGAGTTATAATTTGCTATTTTTGGATGGTTTTAATGACTGCACAAGTAAACAGCCCATCTCCTGCTACCAAATCCAATTATAATTGAATAAAAAAAAATTAAATAAATAAGCAACAGTTTCACAATGTTTAAAGAGGAGGAAACGCGTTTATTTGTGAGAGAGCAAACTCTGCTTTTAACATAATTTCTTTTCTGTTGCTTTTGCGAACTCAGCCACCAATCATTAAAATCTCCTAAATATTCAGCGCTTGATGGCGTGATAAAAACTTCAGCAACAAACGCTTTCTAAAGACAAAAGAATTTTAATATGTAGCATCAAAACGTCAAGTTCTACTCACTCCTGAATGCAATGGTAACTTTTCCACACGTTGTTCAATAAAATAAGTGTTTTAATGTACTTCGAACCCATGTGTGACACTTTCAAAAACGGTAATGATTAAAACCGACGATCCGTGGACTTTTATCAAACGAAGATGAATCACATTCGTATAAAAAGGGATTTTTTTTTAAATAAGCTGGATCAAAAAGGCAAGTGATACTGTTTTGTGTTGAGTTTTACACTTACAAATAAGCACTTAAATGTGTTTTGAACTGTTGTGTGACACTTTCAAAAAGTGAAGTGATTAAACCTGACAATCCGTGGGCTTTCCAATACAAAGCGAAATAAAGTTAGCATGAAACGATTTTTGATAATAGGTTGGAACAGAAAGTCACGTTAAGAAATGACATTTGAAACTTTTTAAACTTGTGCAAAATAAGAAATCAGACTCTCATCTGACACTTTTCAAAAAAATGTAGTGATTAAAATAGACAATATGTGGAGTTTCTTAAATGATGCAAAATAAAGTTAGCATAAAAAGAGACTTTTAAAATGAGGGATCAGAAAGTCATTTATACTCAATTCAGACCGACATTGGCAATGTCATGAAAGTTAATAAATTTTTTTTTTTCCAAAACACAATCTGTGGTCTTCCTGGAAAAAAAGTTAGCATAAAGAGATGTATTTTAATTTGCAGGATGAAATAGCCACATTATAATGTATTCAGTTTGGGCATTGTTGCTTTTTCATAGTTGTTTTATTGACCTTATTCTTGACGTACAAGCAGCCATTGGAATCTTTTTGGCTTAAGACCTCCGGTCTCGTTCACTTCCATTGAACTTTTAGACGTTAAAAACAGCTCTTTATGTTGCTTGATGTTGCAAACTGTTATTAATATTTTTTCTTCTGGAGAAAGTCTTACTTGTTTTATTATTTTGGCTACAATAAAAGCAGTTTTTAATAAAAATATAAATTATTAGCCCCTTTAAGCTATATATATTTTTTCGATAGTCTACAGAACAAACCATCGTTATACAATGACTTGCCTAATTACCCTAACCTGCCCAGTTAACCTGATTAACCAAGTTAAGCCTTTAAATGTCACTTCAAGCGGTATGGAAGTGTCTTGAAAAATATCTAGTCAAATATTATTTACTGTCATCATGTCAAAGATAAAATAAATCAGTTATTAAAACTATTATGTTTAGAAATGTGTTGATAAAATCTTCTCTCTGTTAAACAGAAATTGGGGAAAAAACAAACAGGGGGGCTGATAATTCAGGGGAGTGCACTTCCACATCGCAGAATAAGGTCAATACAAAATGTATTTCATTTATTGGTAACACTTTACTATAAAGTTGTATAAGTGAATGCATTTACTAACATGAACAAACAATGAACAGCACATTTATTACAGTATTTCTTCATGTTTGTTAATGTTCGGAAATGAAAATACAGTCGTTCATTGTTAGTTCATGTTAACTCACAGTGCATTAACTAATGTTAACAAGCATGAATTTGGATGTTGATAATTAGTAAATATTGAACTATAATAATAAATGCTGTACAGGTATTGTTCATTCTTAGTTCATGTTAGTAAATACGTTAACTAATTAATCCTTATTGTAAAGTGAGACCGATTTGTTTTATTTAAATGAATTTTTATTCCTCATGATGACAATATGCAGCTTGTAAAACACAGAAAAATGTAATTAGCATACCTTTTTAAATGATGGATCACCTTAAAATGTTTTTCATTTGTAATCAAGCTGTACAACACAAGTCTAAATTTGAAAACCTTGTGTAACACTTTAAAAGAGTGCAGTGATTAAATCTAGATAAGAAAAATAACTTCACATAAAAATAAGAATTTTAATTTATTTTAAGTTTTGTGTTCTATGTTTAAGTAATAATTAACCTATTAAATCCTGACAAACAATGCAAAAGAAAATGTTGCTATAATATATATTTTATATGTTTCATTAGAAAGTCACCTGCTCAGAGCACATTTGTTGAACACTTTCTTTAAAAAATTCAAAGTCAGATTTTTTTTTTTTTTGCATGTGGTTTCACAAAGTCACATTATACTCACTTCATGTGAGTGTGATGACAACTTTATCACACATTAAAAATGGGCTTAAAATTATTTCAAACCCTTGTGGGACACTTTAAAAGAGTGCAGGGATTAAAACTAGAAAAAAAATATTTAACTTCACATAAATAAACATTTGGAATGATTTTAAGCTTTGTGTTCCATGTTTAAGTAATAATTAATGCAGACCCTATTAAAACGACAAACAATGCAAACTAAAATTTGCATATCTTTTTATGTTTCATTAAAAAGTCACCTGCTCAGTGCGTGACATTTGACAAACTCTCATTTGATACTTCCAAAAATGTGCAACAACGCCTTACAATTTCTTAAAAAATTCAATATATACATATTTTATGCATGTGGTTTTACAAAGTGACATTATACTCACTTCAGAGTGCGATGACAGCTTTATCACACATTAAAAATGGGTTTAAAATTATTTCAAACTCTTGTGTGACACTTTCAAAAAGATGATTAATTTTAAAACCAACAATCTTTGTTCTTCCTGAAACAACAACTGTCTCAAAAGCTATGCAATATCAATTAGACTGTGAAATTGAAAAAATCAAAATGTGCATTTAAGATGTATTTAAACCCTTGTTTTACACTTTTAAAAACGCAGTGACTGTGGACTAACTAGATCAATGCTAAACAGAAACAAACAAAACAAAAAATAAAAAACAAACAAAATAAATAAATAAATGAAAAAATAAATAAAAAAACAGACAAAACCAAAAACTCAAAAACAAACAAAACACAAATCAAAAACAAACAAAACAAAAAATAAAAACAAACAAAACAAAAATAAAAAACAAACAAAACAAAAAATTAAAACAAACAAAACCAAAAATAAAAAAACAAAAACAAAAAACAAAAAAATAAAATAAAATAAAAAAACAAACAAAAAATTTAAAACAAAACAAAACAAAAAAATAAACAAACAAAACAAAAATAAAAACAAGCAAAAAATTTAATGAACAAAACAAAAAATAAAAAACAAACAAAACAAAATATTTTAACAAAACAAAAAAATCAAAAACAAAACTAAATAAAAAAACTAATTGAAACAAAAACAAAAATAAACAAAAGAAAAGAATAAAAACGAAACAAAAAAAGAAAGAAGAGATAGACTGTGGACTAACTAAATCAATGCTAAGCAAAGTTAGCAAAAAAAATGTTTCCCTCAGAGTCTGATGACATTTGTAACTTCACACATTGTACAAAATAACCATCTCAATGCATCTGAAACCCTCGTGTGACACATTCAAAAAACAGCAGTGATTAAAACCGACAATCTTTCAACCTCGTCCCATCTGATGTTTCCAATAAAAGGCCATGTTTGAAATCCCTCCCGAACGATCACCACATCCTCTCTGAGCTGCGGCAATTATTATCTCCATTTGTAAAATCCCTAGGATTGTTTGCAGCGCAATCGCTACTGGCGTGGTAGCATTTCTAATAGTCAATAAATCTAAAATATTATGTGTGAAATTGGGAAAAACTGCCATTAAGTGACAGACAGCGGAGAGCGCAGCATAGGGTCCCCCGTCTGAAAAAAGCGCAGGTAATTCAGCACAACTGTCACCCCTGACCCGTCTGAGAGCGCGACTAGTGGTCAGACCAGCTTAATAATAAAGTCCACATGGTGAAAAAAAAAAAACTTCAAGCACTTAATTACATGAATCTCAAACGGTCCGGCTTAAATCAATAAAAGACTTAAAGGAAAAAAAGAGGGTAGTTTATCGTGCTTAATAGCTCTAAAATGCATTGATTTATTTGTATTTATTGATATATCTGGAAGCTAGAGTGCATTTGAATGCATTAATTGATTCGATTAAATACAATCAGGGCATGTGACAGACAATTTAAGAGGAAAAGCGTGGAGAGGGAAAAAAAAGAAAAGCTTTTGCTCAATTTAAAGCGATTCCCTGAGTTATGAATTTTAATATCCCCAAAGGTATGCAAACCAGAGGGAGAGAGAAATGAATTTTTCTGTGGTGATAAATATATTATTGTAGGTGACATTTACATTCAGGTGGGGTAATTTAACATGATATGCAGAATCTGCTCTATCATTAGTCAATGAAAAATTGCAAGAGAGGATCAAAGCAAACATGGAGCTGCCACTTAATTTATCACGCTATGAAGACAAAGAGGTTTTTTCTTTCCCCTCCGTCAGTTTCAAAAGACCCGACTCCTCTCTTTTTTTTCTCCTTCTTTGCGTTCGGTTTGCAATTTAATTTACAAATGGGATGCCAGTGCTGAGATGGCATAACAGAACAGGCTGGCTTTTTCTGCTTGGACAGACAGCAGCGGGATCCACCGAGTCATATATGAGTGTTAAAACACACCCCCCGGCGGGATGGAAAAAACTACATGTTTCTTTATGTTCAAAAGGACAGATGACAGATGCGTTTGTGACCCCGGCGCTGGATGCACTTCCTGTTGCACTGACCGTGCCACCTAAACATTAATTAAAGAGAGAAGGCGCTGGCAGGTGGCAGAAAAGTAGGATCTAATAATTGGCCCCCTTCTTCTGTGCGCCTTCAGAAAATGCAGGACTTCTAGCGCGATGTGCCACTGGGCAGGCAAAAAGAAAGAGGAAAAAAAGATGAAAAAAAAAAAACAGAGAAAGAGAGAGAGAGATGAAGGCTGGAGTTGGAAATGGCCGGCGAACTGCGACGGGTGTTTAACGTCACAGGGCAAGTTTGCAGAGATGTTTTTTTTTAGGGGGATTCGTCTGTTAATGATGAGAGGACAGAGGTGCGCTGTGTTCTTCTGACCAGAGAAAGACTGTTTGCTCAAATGTGCAGGAAGGCGAAAGAGATGGAGAAAATGAGAGAAAACGGCCATCACATTTCTGTCTGTGTGTGCATGTGTGCGTGCATGTCCAAAACATTTGTTTTAGAACAAAAAAAGAAAAGCGAACAGAAACGCAAATGTGTGTGTGTGAGTGTGTGCGTGTGTATGTGTACTGTTCAAAATTGTGAAATTAAGAGAAACTTCCATAATTTTAACATCCTCAAAAAAAGTAATAATAATAATAATAATAATAATAATAATAATAATAATAATAATAATAATAATAATAAATCTGTATTTTTATTATATTACATTACATTATATTATATAATATTACATTACAGTACAGTACATTACATTAGATTATATTATATAATATTACATTACATTACATTATATAATATTACATTACATTACATTAGATTACATTACATTACATTATATAATATTACATTACATTACATTAGATTACATTACATTACATTATATAATATTACATTACATTACATTAGATTACATTACATTACATTACATTATATAATATTACATTAGATTACATTACATTAGATTACATTAGATTAAATTACATTATATTATATAATATTACATTACATTAGATTGCATTACATTACATTATATTATATAATATTACATTACATTACATTACATTAGATTACATTACATTAAATTACATTATATTATATATTACATTACATTAGATTACATTACATTAGATTACATTACATTACATTACATTAGATTAGATTAGATTACATTACATTAGATTACATTACATTAGATTACATTACATTACATTACATTACATTATATTATATTATATTATATTGTATTATATTATATTATATTATATACACATACACAGACATTTAGGGATGAAGGGATGTCTTATTTCCTTTAATGAACTAAATATTGCTTTTAATAAAACAAAAAAATGTTAACTTTTAATATTAGTAAGCTTTAGAATTGGTGTATTTGTAGAATTTGTAGAATAATTTGGGTTAATTATAAACAATAGATGACTACAGTGTTTTCGCTCTAATTTAAATTCTCAAAAAGAACAAAAAAAAAAAGTGGAATTATGGGTGACCTGTACTTTAGAAAGAGATTCAAATGCATACAATATTAATATTTTCAATAGTTTGTTAAAAAAAGATGTCTTTAAATAATAGTGTCTTTAATTACAACAAGTTAATAAGTTCCCTCTCTATATTATGCACAGACACACATTAATTTAAAAACAACAGAACCATTTGATTAGTGTGTGTGTGTGTGTGCGTGTGTGTGTGAGCGCGCATGTCAACCTGTCCTGTGACCTTCATATTCTATTGTATTATAATTTCTCACATTAGATTATATTGATGTATGCCATTTTAATCTTATTCACATTATGTTGTTTATATTATTTGTTTGTTTGATATTACATCTCACAAAATTTTACATTCCCCTTTCAGACACTTTCAGAACAGGCATTGAACTGCCTTTCAATGACAAACACTCAACATTTCTTTAAGCTATTTCTTTAAGTATTCAGTCTCTAGTTATTCCATTTACATACAAACAATCGAAATATAAAGCGAGTGCTCATTACTGGTTAAACCTGCATTTCACTCTCTGTGGGTGTGTGTGTGTGTAGGGATTTTATTGAAATAAATATACACAAATAACACAAATAACAAATATACACAAATAACATATCAAGTAATATATATATATATATATATTTACATAGTATATATCATATTATTCACAAAAAAAATTATACTGTATTACACTGTATTATATTATACTGTATTATATTATATTATATTATATTATATTATATTATATTATATTATATATTATATTATATTATATTATATTATATTATATTATATTATATTATATTATATTATATTATATTCACAGTGCATTTAAAATCTCACGTTTATAGATAATCAGGGAAGTTTGTTTGCAAACGATTTAGAAATAAAAATGTTAATAAAAATCTTTCTTAAGATTAATTGCTTGTAATAATTAAACCAGTAGAAGCCAGTGGTCAATCCTCCTTTAGATTTCTAGGTAAATGTGTGTGTCTGTGTCATTTACGGACACTCACCACATCACTAGGCAGGTTGTGCAGGTCATCTGTGGGGCTTTCCAGGGTGTTTGTGTCCACGTTCAGGATGACCACATCCTCCAGGGACCTGCTCTTTACTCTCTGCAAACGCAACACACTTTGTTACACTCCGGCCTGCTTATTCCTATTTCTTGTAAGCATTTGAATAACCTCCAGATGAGACGAATAGAAACAACTTAACACTGCAATAACACGTAGCTAAAACACATTACAAACATTTTCATTATTAAATTCCTCTCACAATTTTCAAAACCTCATCATAAAGACTCAATCAGGCAATATTTATTCAGCAAATGCATAAAATAAAGATATTAATTATTAAACATACAAGTTATTGAGTCCAGATTTCTGCATAACAAGTGAAAACATATAGGGAGTGAGTCTATCTTTTAATTCAATCATTTGTTTTATTTGTTTTAGTTTAATTACAAGATATACCACAGCTAGTCAAATACAAAAGCACTCAGGCACGCTGAATGTATCAGGTTTGTGCTTCCACACAATGGTAGTCACGGTAGTGGCGACAAATCCAATAATTATTCCTCAGTGCAGGTGGGGGAAACAGCCAAGTGTGTAAAAAATTTCTGGTTTGTCATTTTTGACAGTCGCTGCTACGGCGGCCCGTGTGCTGATTTGGTCTAATTACGTGCAGCCGGATTGGGGAGGGAAGCAGGAGGGGGGGTCGGGACTGTCAGCGGGCGAACGTGTGATAAACACCAGCACCGGCGCGACTGTCAGCGCTATCAGATCTGCGCGCAAAGCTATAGGTCTACCTCCAACCAACATGCCATTTCTCAATAACCGAACGCACTGTCTCTTTGTTTCAGCGCCGCTTCTCCAGCTCTTTCATTCCTCGTGGGCGCCCGGGAGATGAAAAGCAAAACCAAAAAAAAAAACAATGTGTCAGTTTTTCTAGGTTTCCCCATGTTGGCTCGCCAATGATGCATCAAAGTAGATAGGTGATATTAGCATCTCAGGGTTTTAAATGACCCGATGTAAATAAAAAAAACATGTATATAAATAAAGAATGATGCTTTATGCAATATTGAGAAGCAGCGCCTGATCAAACTTCTCGTCAAACCCTTTAAAGATGTTTGACAGCAGATTTAAGTGACGTACCTCTAAAAGGCTGAGATGAACTCCGACCAAATATGGCATGGGCGCACTGGAGGGAGAGAGAGAAGAAAGAAGACACACGTTAGTCATTATCCAGATCCATAGCATTGTAAAACCAGAAATGCACTGTTTATGATGTAAACAAAGAAATAACCAGAACACAACAATTCTGAAGCGAATAGCAACGAACGAGGATCTCTCTAAATGCATCAGGAGCTGAACTTTAATAGCGTCCGTGTCCGTTTCCCGGAACGAGTGCTTTTTGGTGGTGAAGGTGATTAGTGTAATTGGCGAGCGTCACTTTTGAGTCTCGGACGAGGCAGGGCACTGTAATTAGATAGGTTTGGGTAGCCGCTACAGTGCTCGCTCAATCAGGTTATGTGGCTAATAAGCTACAGTCTCCCTCCCTGCGTCTGTTAAGGCCACGGATTTAACTGACATGCAGGCACGCAGACACGCACGGGGTGAGCCCTGTCACGTCATTGTTGTCCGTGAGTGTAACTTTGTTATGACAGCCTAATTCCCATCATTTCTAATAGCGTTCATTATGAGCGATGCACAGCCTTATAATATGATAATGCTCCTTTTTTTTTTTTTGTGGTGGTGGTGGTGGTGGTATAATTAGATTGCTGAAATATGATAAATCCTCAAGGATGTCTGTGCTGGAGTGGAAAACGGTGGTACTCTTAAAGCTGGATTTATATCAGCGTTGTATTATTCGACCACAAATATTTTCTGAAGAGCTCTAGTGTCAAGCATGACAGCACAAGTCCGTCAATTTAAGGGTATAGGGTGTTCTGGTAGCTATAGAGCAGGGTTGTAAGTTAAGAATGTGGTCACGCTTTTAGCCCACAGTCGGCATACGGAAATCAGTCTGCCTCTCAAGCCGTATGCTTCTAATGGGTTAAAAAAAGAAATAAAAAAGGAGCATTGCATGCTGGACTTGGTGTGGTGGCATTAGTGCTAATAAATCATGTCCTTTATAAACCTTTTGTGATTTCAGACAGGGTGAAAGATGTTCATAAGGATGAAGGGTTTTGTTGCTTGAAGGGATAGTTGAAATCTGTCATTTACTCACCCTTCACTAGTTCAAAACTTATTTGAGTTTATTTTTCTGTTGAACAAACACAAAATAAGTTACTCTGAAGAGCTGGCACCCACTGACATCCATAGTAATTATGGAAGCCAATGGATACCATCAACCAGCATTTTTCCAAATATCTTCTTTTGTATTAAACAGGAGAAAGAAACTCATAAAGGTTTAAAAACCACATGAGGAACAGTAAATGATAAGTTAATCCTTTAAGAATTGATATATTGACCAAGCAAGATCTAGGCGCAAAGTCTAAGCATTAAGGGCATGTTTTTTGCTATTTTAAGGACAGAAAAATATGCTTTGCGCTGTGGTGCATGGTCTAACAGGGTTGTGTTTATTCTCTTAATGAGTTATAGGTGTGTTTTTAACATAACGTGCATTAAACCAATCAGAGTCTCATCTCCAATTCCCTTTAAGACTCAGTTACGTCGCGCCATGGTGCATTTGCTATTTACATGGCGGACTTTGTAAGCGGAAAAACTGAATGGAAAACTGAACGCTTCACTAGTAAGAAAACAATTAAACAGACCATCTGCAGTGCGAGGATAAAAAAAACTAGCCTCCTCCATTCTGTCTCTTTTTATTTTCTCTTTCTCTTTACTTTTACTCTTTACTCCTTTACTTTCGTGGATAAGGAAACGGGGTTGTACACACTCCACTGAAGACATCCATAAGCACAAATATTTATTTCAAAACTATTTCTAAATTCAGTTCTAATTTCCAGCAAACAAATAAATGAACAAAAATAAATGAACAATAATAACGAAGTGTGGTCAAAAAATGCTAATTCTCATGAATAAACTGAAAAAGCCCCTGCAAGATGAAGAAGGCATGGAGGCAGTGTTTTTTATATTTATGTAGAAAATAATAATTTTGTAACATTTTAATCGTTTAATTTTTTTTTCATTTGTAAAGATATTTGTGTATTTCTGTGCATCCTGTGTAAATTAAGCAATGTGTGAGCATTTAAGGTGCACAACTAACGCGCTCTGCACTGGACTTAAGAACAGCTTTTAGTTGGTCAATGGCGCAGTCTATTTTAGTTTCTCAAAATAGCAACGCGCCAACATTGCGCCCTAACACACCTCCTTTAGATCAGAACACCCATGAGTCCACAAAGAGGTGCAAATGGATATGCTATTTAAACAACGTGCCGCAAAATGTGAAAATTAGGGTTGTGCTGGTCTGAAAATGGTAACACATCGCATTAAACACATCTTGTGCCTTACTGCGCCGGGTGTGTATTATAGAGCCCTGTGAGTACATTGAGAATAATACAAAAAGTTTTACTTTTGTGTGTATGAAAAGCTTTAAGTACAGATGCAAATGATATTAAAATTATCCCCGTTAATCCCTGCAAAATTGACTAAAAACACTGTATTATGCATGCCAGGCCAGTAGGTGGTGATGTCACTATGAGATTGCGCACATACCGTTCTGCAGTCCACCACTGTTGCTTTGTTTTTCAAGTGGGCATGCATGTCTGTAGATGATATACCTAACACAGGTACCAATGATGCCAGCGTTTATGCTGGGTTCACCCCAGATGCAAAGCACCACATCACTTGCTCTAGTTTACTCAAGGGATGTTTTTTCCCCTGACACAAATTTTTCACTTGAGTTACACTTGAAAAGAAGCAGCGATTGAGGCGAATTCTGCATGTTCATGGCAAACATTATGAATTAAGGCTGATTTATACTACTGTGTCAAGCGCACATGAATGAGTATGCTCAGGTGCAGCCTTTACGCAGTCACATAGCCCTTGCCGTGGCTGGTGTGCACCTCTCAAAAAACATACCTACACGACGCAATGACGCATAGAGCAAGCGCTGTGATTAGCTGGCTTGGTAGCAGTAATGAGTGTGGGTGGTGCTGAGAGCTGCGAGCATGATAGAACGAGTGTTTACAAGTGTCGAGTCCTATAAAAGAGCTCCATATGGAAACTTTTGTTTTGTGTTTACCTTATGATTAAAGTTATTGCATGTCCGTCGGTTCCTGCCTCTGAATGAGCGAGTTTTAGCCAATTGTATATTAAAGTAACGTTCAGAAAAAACAAAACACCCGTGAAAAAAACTCGACACAAAGGGAACATAAAAACCAACTGCCAGCTAGTGTTTCGAAGTGTTATTACAGAGCAATACAAACAACACGCAGAAGTATAAATGCATGAATATGTGCAAGGCAGGCATTGTGGGTAACCTCAGTCACTCGATGCAGAAGTATAAACCAGCCTTTACACATCATTCATGCTGTGCAGCAATAATTTACCTCTATTCATGAGTTTTCACTGACTTTGTATGTAATTTATTCATGCAAATACTTAATACTAATACTTAATAGTTAATACTTACACTTTCATATTTTAAAAAGAGCCGAAAATTATTTTGTTTTCAAATGCTTCCCCTTGCAAACTAAAGTCTGAATTCTCATGCCCCTAAAAACTATTGTTGTAATAAGAAATGGACAAAACATATACAGAAATCGGCCATATTAAGTTGAAAACAGTGTTGTGGAAATGTCCCTTTAGTTGATCACAGAACTATCTTTATTTCTTGCTCATGATTAAATACTTTTCCCTAAGATAATGGTTTTGACATGAAACATAGCACTATCACCTTTCAATTAAATCACTTGAATTGTTTTTTAAACTTCCATGGATTCATTTTTAAAAGTTGTGCCTAAAGTATAAAGCATTAAATTTCAGAACGCGGCAGAGCCCAAGCTTATACAAACGTGATGTATATGTATAGGTAAGTACAGCATGGTGCAAACTAAAGGGGGGTTTTGGGAGGTCTGACCCCCCTAATTAATGCTTGATCGCCCCTGAAGGACATCAAAAAAAGATGTATGAGTGGTCTGCCCTTTAATAGGTAAGAAATAGTTTGCTCTGATCTGTATCTTAAATAATATTAATAATTAAAATAATAGATAACTTCAGTATATATTTGACCACCCCTATAATGGTTCATACCATTGTGAATGCGTGTTTGCACCACAAATATGAATTCTTCACTTTGAAACCGGCAAATCTAGACCACCGACAGACAGAGTAAGTGTTCACAAAACATGTTTCTTTAAAAAAGGTGTTTGTATGTGTCTGTAAAACTAGATGCAGAGTTTGTATTTCACTGACACGCACATGAAAGTTAAACAGTAAAATAAAAAATACGTGCAGTTTTTCATGGTCATCCATTAATAGGTGCAGGAAAGCAAACCTGTCACCGTTAATTTAAAATCACAAACATCATTGAGAACCATTCAATATCCCTCAAAACACTGAAAACATAATAACAAGTTTGATTAATAGATTAGATGTAATTGAATTAAATATAGAAATTTGATTCACTGAGGCATATTACCAAACATACCAAACCAAACCCCGATCTTCAATGTATAATTCGCACCCTGAAGTACAGTATGTGCATGTGGAGATGAGAGCAGTTCTTACCAGCAGTAATCCAGCAGATGAGGAGGAAGTACAGGGATGAAGATGTGCTGCCAGTGCATAGGGTAGAGCATGGCAGTGGACCCATGCACGCATGCAGTTAACTACGGAAAAAAAAACACATGTGAGCTCCTTCATAAGACACCGATTTACGTGTTATGCTTAAGGGGATTGCGTTTATTGTAGACCAAGGGAGCAGGCAACATTAGATGGTTCTTCTTTTTATCTCAACATCACAAGCCGATTAAACATGCGCTTTTGTTTTCTGCATTTCTGATGTTAACAGCGCAAGTTCAAACTCAAAATTGGGGCATCAATCGAGGGTCTAAAAATACACCAAAGCGCAAGGTGTCAAATGTGTAGCGTCTCCAACAAAATTAATGATGCTTTATTACTGTTACACACACACACAGTAAATAATTCGAAGCGAACACTTAATTACATCGCTGGTGTGGATGTTTAATGAGTGAAACACCCAAGTGACCCCTCACCACACCCTTATTCCCCCTCATGGCTACCTAGCAGTTGTAATGACCTGTGTGGCACACGCGCACACGCCAGCGCTTCCTCATCTTCCAGATTAAAATAACATGATTAAATATGGAAAAAGAACAGAGGTCTGAGGGCTCCGCTGGGACTTCATTAGGGCAAATTGCCAAAGAATGAAACATGAGTTAGCCAAGAGAGACTGTGAGCTGTTGGAATACCACAGGGAGAAGGGGCTGGAAGAGGGGTCTTGACAATTGGAGCTTCCAGTAATGTGCGAACCATGGCTTGGAAGTATCAAGAGACCCCCCCTGCTCACTGACACACACAATATCACAATTGACCACTGAAACCAACCAAGCTTGACCACGGCGCATCAGCTAGCTTCAAAGAGAGAAGCTTAAATCCTGAATCCCTTCTGTATTGTGTATACGCCCATGTGCGAGGAATAAGGTCAGTTTGGTGGTGGTGTTGTGGAGTTTTGTGACACTGTGGTCAAATTCAAGTGTTCTGGATGAGACGTGACCTATCGAGTCACAAAATAGCGCAGTGCTAATTAACAGTAATTTAATGGCGTGCATTATAACATATGCAAATTTGTTGTGCCGTTCTCTGAAAAGAACGAAAAGCTTTAGTTGTGACAGATCTAATTTTGTCCGGCCAATTTAGAAGAAAGAAAATGAATATTTATGGCATTTCTCACCAACTGAAGTTTGGTTGATATCAAAGCCTTGAGACCCGTTCTGTTTGAGATTCTTTTTCTCAAGGTCCTATAAATGAATCATGCTGAGAGGTCATCGCACTGCAAAGAAACACTTTTCTTTGACTGTGCGAACAGACTGCCGCCTAGTTTCTTAGAGGGGAACCTTTGCGTACCATGTAGAGATGGGTAAGAAAGCCTAATGGCGCATTCCAATTAATTCAACAATGTCCACAGAAAAAGCCCAATTGGCTTGATTTATTCTTGACTTGAAAGTGAAGTCTTTTCAAAGGCGAGGGCACGGAAAGGAGGTGGCGAAACCTAGATAAACATTAAAAGGTGGAATTCAAAAACAAATTAACTCTTGATATTTCTCCCACATAAGTTGTTTTGCTCACAACTGAGGGACTAATCCCGATCCTGCAAGAAAATCAGCCGTGACCTCCTTTCTGTGACAATTAAAGAGAAAGTTCAGAATAACTGTATCGCTGCCATTGAATCTCCAGTTGTACCCACAATGCGCTGTTGGAAAGCCGCATCTAATAAAATATTTGGCGGTCTTATGAATAATTAATGAAGAAATGCCAAATGAAAAGAAAGCCAAATGGCCACAAAAGGCAAGGTATGCTTGATATTCCTTTGAATGAAGGAGTCATTCGCAGTAACAAATGCTGGATTACTGCTTGTTTGGATGCGGGGCTGGATCCTGCCGAAACCCGTGAGCTACCACCGCCGTTAGCAGTAATGAGCGTGCTGGGGACGTGTTAAGTGGGGGTCTTCTCTATGGAGACCAACCATAGAGCATATTATACAAAAGCATCCAAGCATTGGAAATTTAATAGTCAAAAAAGGCATTCTAAAGAATCCCAAAGAACACAACACAGCCCTACAACAATTATGTAAGACCATTTCTTTTCCTAAATAAATACAGAGATATTTATTAGGGATGTCCCGATCAGGTTTTTTTGCCCTTTGATTTTGAGTATCTACCGATACCGAAACCCGATCCGATACTTTTATAATACATAAAAAAAGAATAAAGGGCAGTGAAGAAACAGATTCAGGATGTTCCTTATTTTTTATTTAATTCACCTTATTTTAACATTCAGCAACTCTGTTAACAAACAGAGCAGTTCTCTGAGGTAGCCTGAACAGTCAAGTAATAAATAACTTAAATGCTTCACAGTTAGACTTAAATATAAAAATATATTTTCAAAAAAATCAAATATAAAAACAAATAGCACCTCAACCTAAAATACCCGGCAGGGAATCCCAAGTTTACATATCTCACAGTTTGCTATTGCAATGTTGTCATCATCAACTTTACAATACCTTCAGACCGCAGACTTAAGCTGCAGTCACACTGGGCTTTGTGTGTGCAAAATTCTGTCATACCGCGCTGCGAAAAGGGGCGGGATTAAACAAGATGATTAGACATTAAAAAAAGCCAGCAATTGCTCAATATTTAAAATTTCTGTCCAGAGAGGTCATGTTTTGATCCTCGACTGCTCTCACGCTGTCAAGTGATGCGATTTCGCAGGTCAGAGTTCACCAAGCTTGAACTTTGCACTGCAGCAACATGCGAAACTTGACGCATGACCTTGCGTTTCCGGTCTGACGCATTCGTATGCGTATGAATGGAAGTCTATGGGAAGAAAAGTCAAGTGTGACCACAGCTATACTCGCGCTTTCCGCTTCAAGCTTCTTTCGTGTTCTACTTTACCGGCATTTAACCAATAGCATCATATCATATGCATTGCTGTTTATGTGTGAAGAAAGTCAAGAAAGAGGTCTAACTCTGTTCCATTGCATAATTATAGATGTGTTAAAAATAATGAGAAATATATACATATATATATATATGTATATATACATATATATATATATATATATATATATATATATATATATATATATACATATATATATATATATACATATATACATATATATATATATACATATATATATATATATATATATATATATATATATATACATATATACATATATATATATATATACATATATATATATATATATATATACATATATACATATATATATATATATATATATATATATATATATATATATATATATATATATATAATCTCCTGATGTATATGTATTTATCTATCTATCGTGAGTTCTGATCGAGAGGTAACGTCTGATTCCGATCGAGTCTGAAACTGCGTGATCAGACCCGATTTCTGATCATGTGATCAGATCAGATCTGGACGTCTCTAATATTTATATTTATTGTAGAAAAATACATTCCTAAAACAAAACAATATATATAAAACAACAAATTACGAGTGACTAGTGATATATATCCGACAGATTATTGCCATCTTATTATTTTTTGGTCAAAACCAGAATTTTGTCTCTACATGTCACTTCCAAACTTGATACTGGACAGCATTCAGTCAGTTATTACCTCTACCTTCAAATTCTGTAGGCAATTAGCACAGGTCTTCGAAAAAATCTAACATTTTGGTTGTGCATGGTAATGTACAGTTAAAAGAAATCTTTGATAACAAAAAAATTTGACTGAGATTTTTACAAAATCATTAAATGGCTGTTGTTAAAAAAAGGCTGAAGTTGATTCTAACACGATCAGCAACACAATTTCTGCTGCTGAACCAGCATGCTAGAAACCCTGATAGAAATAGACCTGCAAATTTCTCTTGAGAGGAAAGGAAATAGAAGAATCTTGCCATCTTGGTTCAGTGAACTTCACCCAATCAGGTGACAGTCATAGAAGTCTCACTTCACAATCAAACCGCATTCACACTCATCTCTAGGAGTACATTTGTACCATTTTGCCTTGCTGAGATATATTCTACAGATGAAGTATAAAGATATGCTTTGTAACACCTTTCCAGTGAACCCTGTCTATGTAAACAAGTTGACGAACATATTCCCTACATCTAGGGAGAAGCTGGGGTTCAAAAATATCCATGGCAACTTCTCCAAGAATAGACAAAGACCAAAAAAAAAAAAAGGTCCCGTTCTTTGATAAGCACAACAAAGCTCACAGTGGAATCTGTGATTGGGGCAGACTGGAGACTAGAGGTGCGATTCCCCCTGACAAGGGTGACAGCACCGCAGTCTGCGCTGACTCCTGCTACCTGCGAGACTTCTCTCCCCTGGCCCTCTCCTTGTTTCCCAATTACCAAGCCTCGCTCTCCCCTCCTGTTGACAAACGCACGGCTCTGAGCAGGGCGCCGACACACAGGTGTATCGCTAACAAGGAGGTGGCATTAAAAAAAAGGTAAGGTAGAGGTAGGGCGCAGGGCGCAAAACACCACTAATCCAACTCCCACTGCAACACAATACCACAAAGAAGAGAACAGGAAGTGCCGGAGGAAGATAAAATGTCTATTAAAGGTGTGGTAAGAGAGATGCTTGAAGAAGGAACGGAAATAAGACGGCATTGCTGAGTAGAGCATAAAAAAAAACGAGAAGTGTGAGGCCGAAAGGAACCTCAGTGGCTAGCACCACAGGCCAAGACGGGATCGGGTCTTGTTAGCATACCACTGACAGCATGATGAGAAGGCGGCTGTCAAGACTCGGGGCCGGCCGAGGGGGTCTCTCAGATGAAACGCACCAGGGCCTCCCAGTTGACTAGTTAGAGGGATCCTGATGCAGCACAATTATACTGGCATATGACAAGACTGCATGGGCGGCTGCCTCCTGGAGCCTGCGACACGCTTTTAAAACAGTGGTACTCCTTACCTCTGGTCACAAAACAGCAATAAGTCAACTGATGCATTGTTGTTAGATCATGATTTATTCCTTTGCTTTCCAATACAGGCAAGTGCACGGCCATGTTCTGCTAGACTGACACAGCAGGTTCACTGGGGGCCCGGACACTCAGGGTCTGCTGCCAGCATGCATAATGGATTCATTCTCTCTTTCTTTATCCCTCACTGTAGAAACGGCAGCAGTAGGCTCACCACACCCTGACCACCGTCACATGCCCTATCGGATCTCAATTCAGGAACTTGGCCATATGTCTGCGCTTGAGCCTACGAATGTTTCCGCTAAATTGGCCATATGTGTCTTCTATAGTAACTCCCAACACTCTCGAGAAGAAGACGGATGGTTTTGAGATCTGAAATGATGAAAGTCTTCACTGAGGTGGAACCTTAATATCACTAGTCTTCGTAGTAACTCTTTTGGCATATTACTTCCATAAACTCAAGGTCACTCGCGCTCCTATCCTGCGAAACAGTAAATCAAGTTATGAGATAGTAAAAAAAAAACTATTTACCCAAGAGACTAATGATTTGCACAGTCTAACCCCCTGTGTCAGTGAGCACACGGAATGAAGGCGGCAGCCCGGAGGAGTGAAATACTCCATGGATAGGGTCATTCAGACAGCCTCCTCCGGAGCCAAAGGGTCCAAGGGGAGCCCCTTGGTTCCGGCACTGTCGGCGAGCGCACCGCAGATGCTCAAGGGGGGGTAATAGGAGAAAGATAGGGAGCGAATGACATCACTCGCCGTTTTTCCACCAACTGTCGTGAAAGTTTGGACCATCGTCCGCCCCCGTGTGATAAGCGCCCACTCCCTTTTTCAGGCAAGAAGAGCCAGAAAGAAAATATGTGGAAAAGTCAGGGATCCAATAAGTGATAATTTAAAGCTTACAGACTTACAGCCCTGAGAAATACACCCCCCCCCACCACCACCACCACCAAAAGCCAAAACAGCAAGAGCTGAATCAGTGTACAGTATCTTTTTTGAGATGGTTAGACTGTATCAGTATTTTCTCCCTGCCATTCAGCTATTGAGAGACAGGCCATCTAGGTTCCTTATTATTATGATGTACACGATTCCATCATGTAGATGGTGAACACATCCATACATATCAGCAAATGAAGACGAGATGATTCTGCATCTCCCACCAGTGGGAAAGTTTTCAAGCATTGGTTAAAAGTCCATCACACATCATAATCAGACAATTACACACAATTACGTTCAAATATAGTTTGATTTTCATTCATAGTATAAACACAACATATGTTGACATTTTAGGTAACCAGAAAGTTGTCGGTCTGATGTGTAAATGAAAATGACAGCAGAAACTCACAGTGCTAAGCTTGCTTGAGGTAATGATGATGCGTCGCTCATGCAGCATGCTGGCGTAAAGGTGCAACATGTTGTTCACATCCACTGCTACGAAGTACTCAGTTAAATTTCTCTAGGGGGAAAACACATTAGTTAATTTAAAAGAAATTAAAAATCTGGACACCAATTTTTTTATATTTGTGTTGTTTGTTAAGCTTGTGTCATGTTTTGATTTGTTTTATGTACCGGATTGGTTTCCTTTTGTTTTGTTTTGCTTCTAGTTTTACTTTGTTTAAAGTTTATATCATGTTTGACTTCCTGTTTTGCTTAAGCCCTGTTTAGATTTCATGATTTTTTTTCCTAATTTCAGCAGGATTTGCTTGACGTGTCGTGGGAATTCGTAAATGACCAATAGGTGTAGGGATACAAGATTAAACTGTTTCTTCTTGTTTAGTGGGCCATAGCGCACATCAGCAAATTCCATGTCTGTGACACTTTATGATGTCTAAAGACAATGGCAAAATGAAAAAGTCAATCAATTGGAAGAAAGCTTCGTGGAGTTATGGCAAGAATACGCTTGTATGACGTGTCATTACTGAACTACCATTATAGAATAAAAAGATTGTTGTTGATTGATGTTGGTGATTGATAGCTGAGGCACGTCTGCAGCCTGATGAGTGAGTTACTGGAATAACCATGTAAACAAACAAATCTGACAATTAAAGGGCCATGATACCGCACGCCGAATAAAAAAAAAAAAAAAAAAAAAAAAAGCACGCATTTACAGCTGATCTTTCAGTCCAAATATTGTAGTGATATTAACGTACTGTAAAGTTAGTAACTAAATCATTTTGACTTAGGTATGTCTTTAAAAACTGAAAGAGTACTGCTGATTATACAAACTAATTTTCCCATCTGAATAAACAAACAAAAGAACATTGTCTGCACACTTATTAAATCTGTAGAGGCAGGACAATCAACAAGAACTGCAACCGCGTATCTATTTAAAAGAAGATGAGCGACAAATCTGGATTTCACCATTTCCAGTTGCGAAAAGCTCTTGGGAAAAAATGTTACTTACAAACATATTTTTGTCGCATGTTAGCAGACCACTGTAATCCACACATGTATCCACACACGAGCTGTGCTCTCTTCGTGGGGAAATGGAAACAAACCCTTCGTTGCAGCACATTTATAAACGCAACACTGACGACCCATGTCTCCAAACAATTCTACTTCTTCTACTTGTTTGAATTACGGTTGGCAACGCAACATGGCGTCTCTCTGAACACTGTAACAGCTAAAAGGACTCTTCGAAACGATATCATGCACATTAATAAAGTTGCATCTCGTTCACAATAGAGCACGCTGATTGGTTCGAACCAAGTCTTTCTCATTAATTAATAAACAGATGTGCTGAAAACTCTTTTACAGTACGTCACTTTGTACCGGCTGGTACAGACAGCCAATCTCCACGCTGGAATTTACACAGTGATCTCATCACCGTGATGTAGCTTCAAAATTTCTTTTCAAACCGGAAGAACGAATTAGATCCAAACAACCAATTTTCACTTTTTAGTGAAATATGTGTCCTTTTAGCAACGTGGGACATCTATATGTCTGTCAACATCTCAAAAAAAGGTGTTTTGGTGTTTCCTGGCCCTTTAAAAGAGACATTTTTAGCTTATGCGAGTTCTTGATAACAGCATGTACATCCAAGACGCCACGTGACGATTGATCGTGAAGTATTGTGTAGTCTGGCATTTTTGTTACCCACAACACGTCAACATTTATCTAAACAAATCTGACACAGTGACATTGTGTAATCTGAAGCAGTGCTTTACAGTAGCTGAAGTTTGTTTCATGTTTTCCATTTGATTCATCTTTTGTTTTGTTTCATGTTTTGTTTTATGTTTTGCATCACATTCTGCTCACAATCTCTTGTTTTATAGTGCAATAACATTCATACATTTCACGTGGCTTAAATATTGAGGGCCTTGCATATGACCTGTAACTGGGTTAATCATACTCACGCTTTCAGGTATAGTGGGTAGTCCGTTAATATCAGGAGCTACGAAGTACGAATGCTGTGGAAAACAGACAAGAAAAGAAGAAAAGGTCACCATCGTGCAACCTTTCCGATATGTAGTGCTTTTAGCTTCTCTAACCAACTGTCTGGTCCACCACCAATAAATAATCCGCAATCGGCCTGAACTGTGTCTGTGCTTGTTAACATCATACATACAGACAACAGATATGGATACACCAAGTCAACAAACGCCGATCCCCTGTGGACACTACCGGAGGAGGCTCCCCGCATCGGAGAGAAAGTCTTTATTAAGGTACAAAAGCCAACTGCTCTGTTCTGACAGTATCAGAGGGGTCTGCCAGGCGTACGTTTGAACAGGCGAGCAAGTTTAATGTCTGGATCAAAGAGGCTCCGAAGCAAAGATCCCACGCTGCCTGCTAACTTTAGCACTTTTGTTTGCCTGTGTGGCGCGCTCTGCTCTTTCCCAAGGCTGGGCTGCGATTCGTCGTGCGTAAAGAGTACCCATCTGTTGCTCAACACATAGGTTCAACTTTGGCAGCCTTCGCATATGTTCCTCAAACAAATGCAAGCGCAACTAGCATCCTCTAATACTTGCTTTTAAATATTCATCTTCAATTCTACACTCACATGACTTGAGCGATCAAACCAAGTGCTGCGCAATGTCAAAAGCGAAGCAATCTCTATGTGTGTGTCCACTTTTGCTATAATCGTATGAACGTAAACAGTTTAAGATATCAATAAGGCAGATTGACCGAGTTCTCCTCTTCGTGTGCTGACATGTGTTTATTTTCCCATACCGAGCAGCTGACTGCCCTCCGTGTCATGGACAGCAGTTCCAGCTGGCCGTGGCCAATGCTTTGCAGCCGTGTTTATAAAAATCACACATTATCAGAGCGCTTGTTATCACCGCGCTCTGCCTGCTGCTCCCTGTAGTGCGATCAGAATCCCAGACCCTGAATCCGAAACCCAACACACACACACATATACACACAACGTCTGATTTAAACATTACTGCCCACACAGAGCTGATGCAAACCTCTCCCTTCACCAAGAGCCTCTTCCCAGAGTCTAAAAGCGAACAAACTTTTCATTCTGTCAATCATCTGAATCTTAGAAAAGTTAAATCAGAACATGACAGTGATTAGCAAACCCACCACCTGCTGGGAGACGGTCAAGGCAATACCAAGTAATTCCTTCGGATGACCTGATGTGCTTTAAATTGTACACCAAGGGTAAATTGCGCCTTTTTTGCATTGATTTAAAAATATGTAAGTAATTATATGGTTTGTTGAGGTGATGTTGCATTTTCACTGTCACACATGACAAAATGAATATTGGCATTGTCATCATTTAAAATGCTGTAAAAAGTTAAAGATTTATTTGTCTTCCATGGACCTCTAGTTATAAAAAGTGCTGTCTTTTTGAGCCAAATCTCAAAACGGTCCCATGGTGTGACTGTCTCAAGCATAGTTAGTACATTACAGCTCTAATTAATGAAAAATAAAATCGTAAAAACATTAATAAATTCTTCAGGGTTTATTTTATTATTATTTTTTTTTTAGAAAAATGTCTATAATCCATATTTTTTTCATCCATACAGCGGCAAAATAAGTATTGAACATGTCATGTTTTTTTCCTGGGAATAATATTTCTAAAGGAGCTGTTGAACCAAATTTTGGTAAAAACACACACAATACAAACATAAACAAAAACAAAAAATGTGAAAAAATAATTGTGTAATACCAATGAAATGACACAAAAATTGCTCAGGTGTGATTTTTATTTTCACAGATTTCAACAGAGTGTAAAAATCTTAATGGTTCTGTGGGTCTCATCTATCAAATTTGATCTTTATTTTGTATTCTCTATTGGATTCAAGTCAGGTGATTGGCTAGGCCATTCTACAGCTTGATTTTAACTTGATTTTAACTTGATAACTTCATTTGTAAACTAATTAGATTTGTTTTCTTTGCATATATGGATTTCGATGGTTACTATCAAAATGAAAGTTTCAGATTAACAGCACCTTTAGAAACATGTTTTCTGAGAAAAAAAATGGTGACATTCGATACTTATTTTCCCCATATTACTATATATTTTGTCACTAAAACAAATGTCATCTGGTGTGATACAATATGCTAATTTTAAATTAGCAATATCACAGAAAAATTTAATTACTCGAGAAAGCACATTCAAGATCATGTGACTGAAGCCCCCTGCGAAGCTGAGAATTTTCTCATGTTTCACTTCTTTATAACCACTATAAAATTGTGAAGTTTAGTTGTCCTTTACGTCACACCTCTGAAATATTTCAACAATTATTAGAAAATAAAATATAATTCATAATTTCAAATCAAATTAGGATGAAGACAAGTGTCCAACAACAAAGATAAATACCTCTCACAATATTTGTATATTATTGTACTATATTATACTAATGTAAGAGTTGATTTTCTTTATTTTTGTTGTCACACCATATGACATTCAGTAAAAAATTATAATTATAAAAGTTATGTGAGCCCTTCAATTTTCTCAAACATCAGACTTACTACAACTACATAGATATAATTAGTTTTTCTTCAAAATTGTGTTTTACTGCCTACTTGTCAACTACCCATATACATATATTTGACAACATACTTTATATTATTGCTGCTCAGAAGTGTATGTTAAACAGACACTTCAAAAAAAAAGTGTGACTTTTTGCGATGGATTACTGACTTTGTGGTGGTAAATCCCAGAAATTTGCGAACAATTTTGATGGTTGAATTTGAGGTAAAATTTAATTTTTCGAGAGACACTCAAATACATCACGTGCGCTGTGTATGCAACGTCAATAAGTCATGCAAAACAATTCATTGCAAACTGAAATAAATATAATTTGATTATGAGGTTTGGAATTGGATGTTTTATGAGATTATTTAATTTTTTTGTGATTATTTTGCATTTATTTAATTTAAAATGTGCGACTTTTTGTTAATTTTTCATTGGATTCAGCGATCAAAAACTAGGGGGTCTGGCTAAGTGTCAAAAAATATACTGTTGGTTGAAGAACACATGGTCTTTATATTGCTTAAGCAATAATTACTGCACTGTTGGTTAATCTGACTTGAAAGCAAGTGATGTAAAAACAACATGATAAAAAAATCCAATAATAAGCATTCTAGAATTACAGATTGAACATGATATTAAAAGAAACACTGTTCATGCAAAGCTCTTGAGCAGATATTCAAGGGTGCTGTGTTTGTTTTATTTATCCACACATTTAAATAAAAAGATAAATGTAGGCTAATGGGCAGATCATCAAGGAGATTTCTTGAGCATAACTGCCTTCTGCTTTAACGTCAAAAAAAAAAGAAACATTTGATATTTGAAAAGAGAATACAGCAGTGTGGAAGAGCATGAATCATTTAGCAGGTTTGATTGTTTTCCAGAAAAGAAAAGGGAAAAAAGCATGACAACAAGACCCAGGATGGGTGATTGCCATATTTGAAAAAAGAATAGAGTTGGTTTATTTGGCAAAATTGGAAAATGGTCTCCCATGTGGTTAGGGCAACGGCTCCAAATTTCACAACTGACCCATTCTCTCTCTCAATCTCTTTCTTTTCATCCCTCTCCCTTCAGCACACTCACTCTTCACTCACCAACTGTCTGCTTCCTGGATGCAGCACTACTTGCCCATTGGCAAAATGTAAGTGGTTGCTCTTGCAAAAATATAGGAAAGAATATGGATGGATTAGATGGAGAGATCAGACAGACAGACATGCACATAGATAGACAGAGATTGCAAAAAAATGACAGGCTGCAACAAACAGACAAAAATGGATGGAACGAGGGAGGGATGGATGGATGTATATTTCGTCAATTCACACAAAAGTACCCCATTCAAGATCATGTGACTGAAACCCCCTGTGAAGCCAGGAATTCAAAAAGTTTGTTGTGCTTTACGTGAGCTCCTTATTTTTCATATGTTTCTTTATTAAACCAGGTAAAAAGAAAAACATCAAGATCTGGCCAAGGGGTCCGCAACACATGAAAATGATTGAAATTATTGAACATCTCCTACAATTCTTGGAGAAAATAAATTTGGATGGATTGATGCATTGATGGAATGACATAGAAAGACAGACGTATAGAAAAAACATACAGATAGATAAACCGACGCTTAGGGAGATAGACAGAATGATAGGTTGAATGACAATGACAGACAGAGCGATAGACAGATGGATGGATGGATGGATGGATGGATGGATGGATGGATGGATGGATGGATGGATGGATGGATGGATGAACGAACAGATGTATATACAAAGGATGGTAAAGATAGAAGGGCAGACAGATAAAAATAGAAAGACAGATAAAAAGCAAAGAAAGAAAGATAATAAGAATGAAAGAAAGAGAAAGAAGAAAGAAAGAAAGAAAGAAAGAAAGAAAGAAAGAAAGAAAGAAAGAAAGAAAGAAAGAAAGAAAGAAAGAAAGAAAGAAAGAAAGAAAGAAAGAAAGAAAGAAGGGAAATAAAGAAAAAAAGAAAGACAAAAAGAATGGCAAACAGGTAAAAATAGAAAGACAGATAAAAAGCAAAGAAAGAAAGATAATAAGAATGAAAGAAAGAGAAAGAAAGAATGAAAGAAACAAACAAACAAACAAACAAGGAAATAAAGAGAAAAAGAAAGACAAAAAGAAAAAGAGAAAAAGAGAAAGAAAGAAAGAAAGAAAGAAAGAAAGAAAGAAAGAAAGAAAGAAAGAAAGAAAGAAAGAAAGAAAAAGAGGAGAAAAGAGAGAAAGATAGACCGACCGACCGACCGACCGACCGACCGACCGACCGACCGACCGACCGACCGACCGACCGACAGACAGACAGACAGACAGACAGACAGACAGACAGACAGACAGACAGACAGACAGACAGACAGACAGACAGACAGACAGACAGACAGATAGATAGATAGATAGATAGATAGATAGATAGATAGATAGATAGATAGATAGATAGATAGATAGAACCAGTGGTAGACAGACAAGACTAAACAACAGATCGAACAGCAGAATAATAAGCAACAGACAGACAGGGAACAACACACAAAACAATAGGTCCTGTACACAGAAAGATAGACAGACCAAACTGTATAATAGACAAATATATAGACAGGAAGACAGGATGACAGACAGAAAGAGAGAACGCTAGACAGATATACGGATGTATGGGCTGTGAGTGACTGCCGGTAGTTTAAGGCAGCGTTAACCTATCCATACAGCGGGGTTTGATGAGCTGCAAAAGTGGCTGCTCTGTTGAACACAGTGCAGGCGTCTGTTATCAGAGCGAGAGGCCAGCGCTCCCACTTGTGTTTCTAAACAAACCCTCAGCTCTCCACAGTACCTACCACACTCAGATTTACTGGCGTATTCGGCTTTGGCACGGGGTGGTTGTGCAGTGTTTCCAGCATGTCGTTCAAGTCATCTTCCTGCGAGGACAACAAAGAAAATAAGACCAAATGTGAAACGCAAACAAGCGGAAAAAAGAGGAAACGAGCACAAACTGCAAAACGATTGTGTGATTTAAAGCACCCGGCCTAAAGTATTCCTACAGCAGTCGACGGAAGAGAAATATATCCGACTGACACACATTTAACGAGCGATCCTGAGGTTAAGAGACGGTAAGCTAGGCTGCGGCAGACGCTTATTATTCTGGGGATGATTTATGGCGAACATTGGCTGTTGGTAATTAACCAAAGGTCCTTGCTCAGAGCGGGGCGACTTTAAGAAGCCATTGGAGAGAAGCTTTGCCACAAAACAGGCCTCGGGATTATAACGCTGAGCTTTTACGAGCTTTTATGACAAGAGTGCAATTTACCCTCTCAAACTTGCTGCAAAAGAGCGATGCTGCTGCTGTTCAAATGTTAGCCTGACATCTAACGCTTAGGCACATTTTTAGATTGCCCTTTGCTTGTAAGCAAGTTCCCAGATTAGCTATGTGGCCGAAGCTGTGTGTGTTTGTACATATGTGTGTGTGCGGGGAATTGGGAGCCGCTGTCACGAGAGCCTGGATGCTCACACGCATGGTCAGTAACACAGCCTGAGGAAACACTTCATTTACCCTCGCCATAAACCTTCATCGCTCTTGTCCTTCCTCGTCAGTCAATGCCGCCTCACGCGGAACCGAACGCCAAAAGTCAAGCCAATCATGCTTACTCGCTCACAGAACTCATTTATGCGTACTGGAGTTGGACAGTTTGGAAAGGGGGGAGGGATTTGTAACATTAAGGAAATAATAAACTAAATAACAACACTAATCAATAGCGCCAAGATTAAAATGGAAAGGTTTCATTCTTGAAACACTAGTTAAAATAAGCTTGCAGTATGTAATTGTATTCAATGCAAATGTGTATTTATATTGTTCGTATAATCTAAATAAATGTATGTATATATCTATATGTATATCTATCTATCTATCTATCTATCTATCTATCTATCTATCTATCTATCTATCTATCTATCTATCTATATGTGTGTGTGTGTGTGTGTGTGTGTGTGTGTGTGTGTGTGTGTGTGTATATTGGGGTTACTCGATATTGAAAAAATGTGACATTGCGCTATTCGCTTGATAAGTCATTACGTATCGGTGACGTATGGAATACTGTTTCCGAGTCCAAGCCGCTACTCATCTGAATTGAGAAAATATTTGTTTATGGCCACTTTTTTTGTCATATCACACATTAAAGTGACTTTTATATAAAATCTTAGTTTATAAAAAAAAATATCACTTTCTGGCCATTGGATAATAGGCATTTTCTGTAGACAGTCGAAAAAAAAAATTGCTTAAAGGGGCTAATAATTTTGACCTTGGTTCATA
>NC_079456.1:23849877-23877154 GCF_903798145.1 Danio aesculapii | reverse complement strand
CTAATAATTCTGACTTCAACTGTATGTGTGTGTGTGTTTGTAGACATAAGTTTAGAAATATATATGTATGCATGTATGTGTGTGTGTGTGTGTGTGTGTGTGTGTGTGTGTGTGTGTGTGTGCGTGTGTGTGTGCGAGTGCGCGCACATGTGTGCAAGAGAGAAATAAGTTCAACTCCATGAATTAATTAAAGTAATATCCTAAGTTAAAACGTAACTTTCTCTAGATCTTTTGCTCAGTTTGACCATATTTTTCCCACACAGATAACATAAACAAAAGAAATCTGAATTCTGAAAAAAAAGAAAAACTTTGAATGCATTTTGTATTATGAATGAAGGAAGCCATGCAAACTACTCAGAATGCATAATGAATTTTATACATCATATGTCAAATGAATTAGCATGTAAAACTCAGTGAAAGGGACAGGGGAGACTCTAGCTAATTGGCAGCAGGGCTTCATGCATAATTATTGGCGAAGCGTCTCCGGCAAACCTCTCTGTGCCTGAATAACGAGAGGAGAGCAAGAAAAAACAAAAAGAAAAGAAAGGGGAAAAAAAAACAAAGGCCAAAGGCTGGAAGAAGGAGGAGAGATTTCGACAGCAGCTCATAATGACGATGATAAACCTGCGATTGTCCATCAATACTGTGTAGACAGAGAGGAAAAAAAAAGTGATGCATCCCAGTTGAGCTGCTCTGAATTACTAAATGTATTTGTATTATTAAATACAGTGCTTTTTCGTTTATGCATGTCTCCAGCTTTCCATTCTCAATGGAGAAGCTCACACTGAAAATATGAAAGCAACTGCCATCATATTTTAATCTTGAAAACAAACAAAAGGGCTATTTTTTAATCTGTTTATTAGTATTCCATTAAGGAGACAGATTGTTTGAGACAAGAATATCTTAAGAAATGTCTCTTATGAAAATCAATCAATAAATAAATAAATAAACAACATATATATATATATATATATATATATATATATATATATATATATATATATATATATATATATATATATATAGTTGAAGTCATAATTATTAGCCCCCTGAATTATTAGCCCCCTTGTTTATTTTTTCCTCAGTTTCTGTTTAACGGAGAGAAGATTTTTTTTCAACACATTTCTGAACATAATAGTTTTAATAACTCATTTCTAATAACTGATTTATTTTATCTTTACCATGATGACAGTAAATAATATTTGACTATATTTTTTTCAAGACACTTCTATACAGCTTAAAGTGACATTTAAAGGCTTAACTAGGTTAATTAGGTTAACTAGGCAGGTTAGGGTAAATAGGCAAGTTTTTTTATAGCGATGGTTTGTTCTGTAGACTATCGAAAACAAATATAGCTTAAAGGGGCTAATAATTTTGACCGTAAATTTTTTTTTAAAGAATTAAAAACTGCTTTTATTCTAGCCAAAATAAAACAATTAAGTCTTTCTCTAGAAGAAAAAATATTATCAGACATACTGTGAAAAATTCCTTGCTCTATTAAACATAATTTGGGAAATATTTAAAAAAGAAAAAAAAAATAATAATCAAAGGGGGGCTAATAATTCTGACTTCATCTGTAAATATATTATAATATATACTAATATATAAATACCTTATATACCATAAATTATCCGCATGCTTATTACTATTTTCTAATAGTAAACATTATAGCTTCTATCAAATAACGCTGTTTAACAATCTATGATTTATCTAAATGCTTTCTAAAAACAATAAAACAGACATGATATTTCTCAAGAAATGTATTTTAAATCAATCAACCTTTCATGCAAAATCATATTTGAAGAACACATTTTACTATAATGGTGAAATCTCTATGTTTGCATACAAAAGAAATATGACTGATTTTAATGCTAATTAGAAAACAGTCAAGTAACTTAAGCAATGTAAATGTCTGAAAAGTGCATTCTTTCAATTCTAGAATTCTTTTGATATCTGTTTTCATAAAATAGTATAAATATATATACAGTTGAAGTCAGAATTATTAAACCCCCTTTGAATTCTTTTCTTAAAATATTTCCCAAATGATGTTTAACAGAGCAAGGAAATTTTCACAGTATGTCTGATAATATTTTTTCTTCTGGAGAATGTCTAACTTGTTTTATTTCAGCTAGAATAAAAGCAGTTTTTTCATTTTTTTTTTAAATTAAGGTCAAAATTATTAGCCCCTTTAAGCTATATTTGTTTTCAATTGTCTCCAGAACAAACCATCGTTACACAATAACTTGCCAAATTACCCTAACTTGCCTAGTTTAACCTAGTTAAGCCTTTAAATGTCACTTTAAGCTGTATAGAAATGTATTGAAAAATTAAATATTATTTACTGTCATCATGGCAAAGTTAACACAAGTCAGGTATTAGAAATGAGTTATTAAAACTATCAGTTTAGAAATGTGTTGAAAAAAATCTTCTCTACGTTAAACAGAAATTGGGGGAAAAAATGAACAGGGGGGGCTAATAATTTAGGGGGTTTATAATTCTGACTTCAACTGTAACTTGTTTTCAAGAAATATAGTTTCATGAACCAATTCATCAGACAATGAATCTTTATTATATTATTACGATGATGAGGTTTAAATCTGTCATCATATACACAGATTTTATGATGCAAACTGTCAACATTCCAAAAAGAAAATATAACTTATAACAAATTAATGTTTCAAAACTGAATGAATGAATGAATGAATGAATGAATGAATGAATGAATGAATGAATGAATGAATGAATGAGGATAAAACAAATCAGTCATGTTGGGATTTCTCTTACCTGAGCAAGCAGATGCAGAGCTTGCAGCCGGACGTCAGCCGACAGAACCCAAACCTCTGCTTGCTTTCAATATCTGTGAGCACAAACGTGAAGTTCTGGCCCACCTGAGTTGGAGATACTCTGCAGACCACCAAACAAAAAGCACAATTAATTTCCAAATATATAAAACACACACTACTTTAAGGATATATGATCCAAACACTATATAGAACACCCACTAAAACATCTGCCATTTTATAATCCACAATCATAACTGACTCAAATATTAAAAAGGCTCATCTTAATCTAATTTCACACCCATTCGAAAGCAGAAAGGTGCATTTTGTAGCCTCTAACAACTGAAAGTGACAGGAGAGAGTCTTGGATGTCCACTAGATGGCAGCAATAAAGCTTCAGCAAAACGGGAATGAACTTGTAACACTGCACATAAACTATACAACAGCACTCTCCATTTTTCATTTCCACAAGCAAACACACACACACCTTTATGTGGACTTTCCCATAGACGCAATGATCTTTATACTGTACAAACTGTATATTCTACCCCCATAAACTCAACCCAGTAAACAATCGGCATGTTTTCATTGTCAAAATACTCAATTCTGTGTGATTTATGAGCCGTTTTCCTCATAAATACCAATAAATAGTACATAAAACATCCCCACAAGGTCAAAATGTACTGATATTGTTACACTTGTGGATATTGGACATTAGGAATGTAAGAAATACAAGGCACGCACACACACACACAGGCTGTCTGTGAGAATATTATTGCGTCCACCGGTCAGGACAGGCATTGTTTGCTGGTTTGATGAAGGTTTCGTTTATTCCGGCGACGTTTAAATGAAGGGTCTGACATTAGGAACAGAAGTACGGAGGTGTGCGGCTCCACCCTGTGAGTTATTTGCGACAGCCTCTTGAGCATGTGTGAATGCGTGTTGTATAAACAAACATCCTCGTCTTTCCCAATTCACACATCGATTGGCTTATTTGCTGGGAAGCGAGAGGGATGTCCTACCTTTCCACGTCAAATGGGAAGCAGAACTTAGGCACTGTCTGCAGGACCTCCTAAAAAAGAAATGAGAGAGGGGGAGAGAAAGAGTGAGACACACACACACACACACACATACTACAGACCATTCAACGGATAAGGCTTAATTAATGACTTGAAGATGACATGACAAGAGGATTATGTGATGAACAGATGACATGCTGCTAGGGCGTTTCTGTGAGGTTGCTAACAAGTTCTGAGTGCCTAAAGTCGGTGTGAAAGCAAAAATTTTGAATGTTTATCTTGCTAGGGCACATTGTTCATGTTTAGGAGAACACTTAATCCATGCTTAAGTTAATCCAGTGAAAAAAAATTGGTAATCTTCAAAGTCTGACTATGTGTTTCTACGTTTGGAGCGGTGGTCCTTTATTGTTTACATCAGTTTGAACACTTCAGCCACAATATTCTTAACCACCATTACTTCTAAGGAATGATGACCAATAAGTACCAACAAATTCAAGTATCTGTGATGTTATGGTAGCCAGATATTGTTCTGCTATAAACATAAAGGAATTTCCGCCCATTTTTGTGTGTATTTAGCTGTGTGTTGTGTTTTTAGTAAAAAAAAAAAAAAAAAGTTTAAAAAGCCTAAATTCAAGTCTCTTTGATGTTATGGTTGCCAGATATTCTGATATACGCTTAAAGGAATGTTTGTCCATTTTGCTTTGCGTATTTAGCTGTGTGTTGTGTATTTAGTAAAAACTGTTTTAAAAGCTTAATTCCAAGTCTTTATGTTGTGGTTGCCAAATATTATTCTAATATAAGCTTAAAGAAATTTCTGCCCCGTTTTCATTGTGTACGTAGTACAAAAAACGTTTAAAAACCCTAAAACCAAGTCTCTTTATGTTATGGTTGCCAAATATTATTCTAATATAAGCTTAAAGGAATCTAAGCCCATTTTGTTTTGTGTACTTAGTACAAAAAAGTTCAAAAAGCCTAAATCCAAGTCTCTTTGATGTTATGGTTGCCAGATATTATTCTGCTATAAGCTTTAAGGAATTTTCGCCCATATTGTTTTGTGTATTTAGCTCTGTGCTGTGTATTAAGTCAAAAAAAAGTTAAAAAACCTAAATCCAAGTCTCTTTAGTTTTATGCTTGCCAGATATTATTCTGATATAAGCTTAAGGGAGGCGAAGCAGTGGCGCAGTAGGTAGTGCTGTTGCCTCACAGCAAGAAGGTCGCTGGGTTGCTGGTTCGAGCCTCGGCTCAGTTGGCGTTTCTGTGTGAAGTTTGCATGTTCTCCCTGCGTTCGCGTGGGTTTCCTCCGGGTGCTCTGGTTTCCCCCACAGTCCAAAGACATGCAGTACAGGTGAATTGGGTAGGCTAAATTGTCCATAGTGTGAATGTGTGTATGTGTTTCCCTGTGATGGGTTGTGGCTGGAAGGTCATCCGCTGCGTAAAACAAATGCTGGATGAGTTGACGGTTCATTCCGCTGTGGCGACCCCTTTTTAATAAAGGGACTAAGCCGAAAAGAATGAATGAAGCTTGAGGGAATTTTCGCCTATTTTGTTTTGTTTATTTAGCTGTGCGTTGTGTATTTAGTAAAAAAAACATTTAAAAAGCCTAAATTCAAGTCTCTTTGATGTTATGGTTGCCAGATATCATTCTAAAATACGCTTAAAGGAATGTTCGCCCATTTTGTTTTGCGTATTTAGCTGTGTGTTGTGTATTTAGTAAAAAAACTGTTTAAAAAGCTTAATTTCAAGTCTTTTTCATGTTATGGTTGCCAAATATTATTCTAATATATGCTTAAAGGAATTTCCGTCCATTTTGTTTTGTGTACTTAGTACAAAAAAAGTTTTAAAAGCCTAAATCCAAGTCTCTTTGATGTTATGGTTGCCAGATATTATTCTGCTACAAGCTTAAGGGAATTTTCGCCCATATTGTTTTGTGTATTTAACTGTGTGCTGTGTATTAAGTCAAAAAAAAGTTTAAAAACCCTAAAACCAAGTCTCTTTATGTTATGGTGACCAAATATTATTCTAATATAAGCTTAAAGGAATCTAAGCCCATTTTGTTTTGTGTACTTAGTACAAAAAGTTTAAAAAGCCTAAATCCAAGTCTCTTTGATGTTATGGTTGCCAGATATTATTCTGCTATAAGCTTAAAAGAATTTTCTCCCAATATTGTTTTGTGTATTTAGCTGTGTGCTGTGTATTTAGTCAAAACAATTTTTTAAAAAGCCTAAATCCAAGTCTCTTTTTATGTTATGGTTGCCAAATATTATTCTAATATAAGCTTAAAGGAATCGAAGTCCATTTTGTTTTGTGTATTTAGCTGCATGTTGTGTATTTAGTACAAAAAAAGCCTAAAACTAAGTCTCTGTGATGTTACGGTTGCCAGATATTATTCTAATATAAGCTTAAAGGAATTACCGCCCATTTTGTACTGTGTACTTAGTACACAATAGTTTTAAAAGCCTAAATTCAAGTCTCTTTGATGTTAAGGTTGCCAGATATTAATCTGATATAAGCTTCAAGGAATTTTTGCCCACTTTGTTTTGTCTGTAATTTATGTTAATCAGAGTTGTTAATCAATGTGATTAATGTTTTTAATCATTACTAAATGGCTGTGCATCCTCTCAGGTAAAAATATTCTGGTTCCTAGAACAGCTTCCAATGCAAGTCTAAGGCAATGGTCTCACACTCTATTCCTGGAGAGCCGCAGCTCTGCACAGTTTGGCTCCAACAACCTCCAACTCACACCTGCTTAACAGTCTCTAGTAGTCTTGAACACCTTGATTAGTTGGAACAGCTGTGTTTGATTAGGGTTGGAGCAAAACTGTGCAGAGCTGCGGCCCTCCAGGAATCGAGTTTGAGACCTATGATCTAAGGGTTTTTAATCAGGTTTTTGTGAATGGATTATTTGACAATACACATTTTCTCAACAAAAAAATGCATGGTGGTGAAAACTGTGTTAATCAGATGATAGAGTTTCATTTCAAAATAAATAGTTAAATTGGGATTTTTTTGATTTGTCAGATAAAAATTCTAAGTTCAACAGACTGTTAAAGCGACTTTTCTTAAACCACGTGGTTTGCAGCAGAAGCAGTCAGAGGAAATGGTTCACATAAATATCTGTTAAGCATAACCATAGCTGTAAAACAAATGACCAATCACCAATGGTTTTCTGAAAATGCTTTCCTTGCTAAATGTTTGTGTTCTAGACGGTTGCTGGTGGCTGCATCTTGCCTCAAGAGTCACAATTCTCAACTCCATAATACTCTGGCCCCTAGATATGACGTTTTTAGCACATAATGTATTTCATCTCCCAAACAAATACATCTAAGAAAAAAAAAAGTTCAACGGATAGAAAAGAAAAAACAAGTCTGTTCTCAAACTCCCCTTATATCTCTTTCCCCCTATATATATATATATATTAGGGCTGTACAATACATCGTTTCAGCATCGATATCGCAATGTGGGTATCCGCAATTGTCACAATCGCAAAAACATGCAATGTCCAGTCTGAATTATATTTAATCACTGTATTTATATGGACTTTATATGATATATGCAAAAAACATTTATTTCTTCGAATTTTTGTCTTTTTTTATAGTCCAAATATCTGCATTTCGTAGCAAAAACAAGATTATTTCACTTACCCCACTGGCAGATTTATTCCTTAAAACAAGCAAAATCTCTTAATTTTCAGTAATATCTTCTGACGGTGAAAGCTAACCAATATTTGTATTTGGTCTAAGAATTGATTTTTGATATTTAGACTAGAAACATGACAAAAAGTAAGAAACCATTGTAATCATTCATTTTCTGTACCCAAATATTGTTAGACTCTTCAGATAACTGTCAAATAGTACTATTCAATTATCTTCTGAAACTGTATTCATATCAAAATATTTATTGCAGAAAATAAAATATCGCAATATCAGATTTTTCTAATATTGTGCAGCAGTTCTTTTTCAGAAGCATTAATAGATGAATTAATATCAAAGAAAAACAGCACCGAACAAAAACAGGTAATATTCAAGAGCTGTCGCAGAATTGTTGCCACGGCTTACAGTTTATTGGGCTGAAGTAATTTCTGTTAAAAAAAAATGCTATTAGATATTTTCCCCAAATCGCACAGCCCTAGTATACATATATATTTAATGGCCGCATAACATCCCCTGTCAAAATAGCTAAAATAAAGGCAATTGTTTTCAAATCACAAGTCAAACAGATTAGAATAAAGTACACCTTCTGCATGGTTTTGGCTCTTGGGGCAAACTGTGCAAAGCTGTTCCAAAGAACTACTTGTTAAGCAGAAAGGTGGATGGCAAATGAATGTGCAAACGAATGGATTTAAAGGGAAACTCCACCAAGCTAATGTAGAGGGGAGGGTGATCAGAGGCTAAAATAATTAGCGGCCATTAGCTCATTGATCGTTTCGCTTGTGGTGTGGGGACGACGGAGGTGACAGCAGATTGTTGGGACAATGGCTCAGCAGCACCAGGGGTTTAGAGCAAGAAAGGTTGGGAGTGTGTGTGTGTGTTGGGGGGTGTGTGTTGGCGAAAGGAGGCCCAGCCTTTGGGGTTTTACCTTACTGCACAGCCCCAAAGGGAGAGTCCTAGCACCAGCAGCATATGGATTTCCATAGCCATATGGGTTAGCCACGTCTGGCCAGTCCTGCACTGTAGACTAGCCATGGGGAACTGCCAGTGATCCCTTGTTCAAAGTACAACAAGCTGCGACCATTCAAAATGAACAGCAGCTGGGTAGCTCAAATGCAGCTTGCACATCCATACCTGCGCTTTAAAACAAAATTAATCTTTCAGCGTGCATGTGTGAGTGTGTGTGTGCGCTGTGCAGCGAGGGTGTCTGTTTTTATTTGCGTATATATGCAGGCGCGGATGATGACTGGTTGCTGTTTTTCTCGGTGGGAGGCGGTGGTGCTGATGGGGGAAGACAGAGTGAGAGAGTTAGTATGTGATACAGAGAGCGGCGAGGAGATTGAAGGCTCTGGCAGGCGAGAGAGGAACGTTGGCAGCGGCAGAAACATCCTCGCCGTGTCGTGGCGCGGCGGATGACTGTACGGCAGTAAAGCTGTCACGCGCACACAAGCCTGATGCTGCCGTATGTGACTGCTACTATCATTAACTCCTATAGGCGCTTCCCCCAAGTGTTTATGCCAAGCTGTGCCACGCTTTTGCAGAAGCGTATGCAAACGGATGCTACGCAAATAAAATTGTCTCCTTCGCAGATGCAGAAGTTGTCGCTGGTCCAACGCTGGCCTGCTTGACGCCAGTCAACACCGGTCCCTGCTGTCAATCAGAGCCGCTTGACAGAAACAAGCAACGGAATTCACAGTGGAAATCACGTTCGGACTAGACGACAGACAGTTTTTGTAACAACATGCAAAATTTATGCGGTCCTAATTCTGTGCATGATGAAAACAGTCTAAAGAATTAAATGAGACCAAGAAAATGCATAATTAAGACTACTGAAACATCTGCCTTTTGGTGATATGACAGAGTAAAAATACACACAAAACATAAAAACTTTGTGTTTTGCAGAAAATGTCATGCAGTACATGGTTTCCGCTACATTTATTCTTCCATGGCGGGGCGCCACGCCAAAATTGATCCTGCCACAGCATCATTACAACTTCTCATTCAAAACATTGTTGTTGTTTTTTTAATAGCGGATGATAATCGCACCAAAACGTAATTATAACAGCGCAAACTTTTCTGTAACCGCTATTTGTTTAACTTTTTAAGGTTAAAAAAGGACTGACTGGTGCGTGATAGCTGTTTCACTTTACTGCCAGGATAATGGCACTCTGCAGGTCTGTTGAAGACATTCATTAATATTCGTAGCAATTCTAATAAATGTTGGAGACATACTTGTTACATAAACACACTAAATCGCACTTCAGCAGCGTTTATTTGAGAGCGCACAAGAAGATCTGCGCTTGAGCACTGAGCAGCGTATATTTGAGTTTTGTGTATATTGTGAGTTTTGTGCACAAGCAGAAGAAATCATCGCGCAAGCAAAGAGGTTTGCATGCTCGTAGGCTATTACATAAATGCGACCTTGAATTGTAATACTGTGCTCACGACGTTTGTCATTGAAATAACGCCACAGGTAGTTGGTAGATCTGAGTAAAAAAGGCCTGCCGCCACAGCTAAAAAAAATCCTAGAGGAAACACTGAAGTACATGATGCCAAAACCTCCATTTTAGAGGCGAACGTCTTCTGTAGGGATGGCTACCGAAACGATACTTTATCTGTACTACATAAAAGACCGAAGTATCGATAAGGTCTGAAGTTAACGGTTCTGCTATAAGTACTGGACAATTATTGCTGAATAAACATTACTTACAGTAGAATAATTTAACTGACCAACTTTTTCTAATTTGTAATATTTAGTAATTATCTGCACAGTTGGCAATCTCACATGAGAAATGCGTCAAAGTATAAAAACCTTCACAGTTCTCGGCTATGTGCGCGCCAATGACTGTAAAAAAACATGGATGACGCAACACGCTTTGAATGCAAAACGCCTCGTGATGGGCGCAAACTGTCGCAAAAAAACTGCTGAACATGCTTGGCCATGCGCAGAAAGACTACCAGATGGAGCCAGAGGTGGAGCCGAGGAATCAACCAAATGCTAGTACGTCAAATAAACCACGCATCCCGGACTGCTCAATTGACCGTATTAACACATACACACAATTAACATACATTATAACAAAGGTTTTTATTTTTAATTAACAATCAACAGGACCCAAAATATACACATCATGGACAGCTATTTGTCATGCGGGAAAAATCGTGCATTTATATTAGCAAAGAATACAGCAATCCTTCTAAATATCAACAGTTTTCACATCCAGCATTATGGAAAATAATCATTATCAATTTGTACGATAATCTTTGCAGTATTAATACATCATTGCTACTTTGGTTTATTCAATGCCTTAATTATATCTGGCAAATAGGAATATACATTCATTTGAATATTTATTAGGTGTTTTAAAATAAAAAGCCAACGGCGAATGATGTATATAAATAATACATAACATGTACAGCTCTCTTTTTATATAAGATTCTCTTTCTAGAATGTTTAATACAATTAAATCAGCAAATTCAGTAGGTTTAACTCGATAACATGTCGAAACTCAAAATGTCAGAGACGTCCTTTAAATCAAATTCGAATAACGTTACAGGAGATCGTTGTGGAGATAGGCATATCTATATATAACATTACATATACATACAGTACATAACATTAGTTTTGTCTTCCTAATTATTATATTAGGCCCATAAAAAGAATGACTGGTAGATAACGATCACCTGTTTTCCCCGACATGATAACGTTTAGCTTGTATCAGCAAACAAAAGCCCACATTTAACCGAATAAACAATGATTCGTCAGATCCTGTAGGTCAGAATGTATAGTTTACTGTTTCGTTGTTTCATTTTACTCATTTCATGGAAAAAGAACACAGAAATCGAACATTGATACTTCAATCTTTTCCCGAAGCTCCGACGGCCTGCTTAGAGAAGCTGTCAATCACAACTGTCAATCACGATGACACGCCCCGTTTTTATAGCATTAAATTACTGGCTACAAACATAATGTTTACTACAATGAACATCTTAACTTATATCAGCTTGATAACCAGTGCCTCAATTGACCAAACCATCTTTCGGAATATGTCATTGCAAGTATAATTAATTTTTTAAATTGGGCTCAGGTCTCGTTAGTTAACATGGGGGAGGCAGGTTTTATGACTTCTACTGCAGCTAGGCCCAGGGGGCGATCTAATGGCTGGGAGCATCACTTGGTGCGCACACTTTGCGGAGGCTCGGGTTAAGCATACACACATTTCTTGCAATACAGACTCACGCACACACAACTCGCAAGCTTGCGCTGTGAACCAAACGAGTTGTATTTTCCAAGAGGACATCGCCAATGTCCGTTGCAACAAAAGTTGTTATTTCAAAGTTGTTTTCTTGTATAAGCAGAAACGCAACCACTTTGGCTTAGTGAGAGTATCTTTCAAAATGCATTAATTGCAGAAAGACAAATTAAAAGTTTTTGACTGGCTAGCTACTAATGGTAACGTTACATCATCCACACCATTATGCCAGCAGTCAATCACCTAAAATAGTATAACAGTGTTTCCTCTAGGATTTTTTCCAGCAGTAGGGGCAGGCCTTTTACACAGACCTACCAACTAACTATGGTGTTATTTCAATGACAAATGTCAAGATCGCATTCATGTAAATACGAGCATGCAAACCTCTTTGCTTGAGTGCCGATTTCCTCTGTTCGTGCACAAAACTTTTTGCATGCCCTCAAATATACGCTGCTCAAGTGCAGATTTTCTTGTGCGCTCTCAAATAAATGCTGCTGAAGTGCGATTTAGTGCGTTTATGTAATGAGTATGTCTCCAACATTTATTAGATTTGCTGGGAATATTTATGAATGTCTCCAATAGACCTACAAAGCGGCATTAATGCGCCCTGAAGTAAAGTGAAAAAAAGTTATAAACTCCAGCAAGATAAATTCATTGTATAGCCATAGACCTTTATCTATCAAGTATAACTATGGAAACTGTGTTCATCTTAACTGAAAGCTACTTCGTGTTTGCTGGCCTCACGCATCGCACAACCCTGTCTGTCAGTCAGTTAGTCAGCAAATAACAAAGAACGCACAGCACTACTAGGGTTAGAGAGCAGTTCACGCTGTTATAATTCACTTACCTTATAATATGTTTTGGTGCGATTATAACCCGTTATAAAAAAAAAAAACGACTGAATGTTTTGAATGAGAAGCTGTAATGTAGCGTGGCGGGATGAATTTTAGTGTGGCGCCTCACCATGGAAGAATGAATGTAGCGGAAACCATGTATAATATTAATAGTTTAATAAACACACACATTCGGTTACAATGAAAACAGTATTTTTTCTGCAGTAGCCTAAATAAATTATAAACATTACAAATGCTTTTACATCAGCTGTATTTACAAATATAGCCTATGAATAGCCTAATAATCAACTATACATATTAAGAAATTATAAAAAAAAATAATAATAAATGCTCATTTTTACATTGCAACATACTCAACTTAAAGAGGGTATTTTCAACTGCAAGGAGCACAATAAACCAAGAAAGACCAAGACTTCTGCCAGAAAAGGCAAACATGATGATTTTTCTCCAGAAGAATGGTTAAAAACTGAGTCATTTTCCTTCAAACCATTGTACATTCTTTAACAGAAAAGTGTTTTACCATTATTGGTTTCGTTTTATTTTACATTAAAAACTTAATAATAAAATAAAGTGTTGCTAATTCTTTTCAATTTGTTTTTTCATAAAAAAAAAATTAATTAAAAAAAACACTACAAAACTACTGATAAGAGCCCTTAAAGTACCAAACCGGTAAATGGTATCGATAAAAGTAGTAATACCGTTAAAACCTAATAGAAGATGCTAAAAACTCTTTTAGGACTGCATATTTTAGATTCTGGATTATTCTAATGTGTTAATATTTGAGATTTTTATGCATGTTTAATTTCTCTGTTGTTTTAGAAAAGAGCATTATAAATGAAGTGTATTATTATTATTATTATTATTAATATTATTATTATTACCCATCCCTAGTCTTCTGAAAGAATTTGGGGCGCAAAAGGTGTTGAAAAAACATCGCAAATACTTTTATTTGAACTAGACGAAATTTACCATTGACTTTAAATCCATTCACACCCATTGAAACTTGTGCAACTCTGCTTCCGACATCCAAGGGAAACATTCTCCTCCAGCTTTCAGGAGATCCAAGTCTCTGCACGCATGTGCACTACACACTTCTTTTTTCCTCTTTCCATTTTATTACTATTCATCCAGGTGATCAGGGGACTTTACCAAAGCGTGCTCAGGGAGGAGAGTCGGATCATGTAAAGAGGTGTAACGCGAGTTGGTATCGTTCCTGTTGTTTGCTTGTACTGTTTTTTCCCCTCTTTCCCTACCTCCCTCCCAACCATTTTCCCAAGACAAAAGAATATAAAACAGCTAATGCATTTACAACTCACTGGAGGAGGCAGGGTGAACTCTGCAGGCTGCATTATTTATTTACTGTTGAGACAGGGATATCACTCAATGAGACAGCAGTCTCCATTCCCCCCTGGTCCCACTGCGGAGGCCTGCAATCACAGCTTCTCCTCTATCACTATCTCTCTCTTTCTCTCCTCTGCTGGCAGCATTTATTACCACCCCACGCTACCAGGAGACACTACCGCTCCCTCTCTGAACTCCCTACAGAGGAAGGGAGCTTCTCCTGAGCTGGATGGGAGCAGAAGATCCAGCACTGGCATCAGTGGCAGCAGCAGATATCAGGGGATGTGCTGCTATGCACGAATTCTGCATAATGACGACGTTCACACTGCAAGCCAAAGGGGGGATTCTGATAGTGTGGGTGCAAGATCAGAGACAGAAAGGTGGAATCATACCCAGATGTTATCACAGTGTCAAGTACTTGGTATGAAAAAAGAATATAAGGATGAATATAAGTGTATATAAGTGACGAATTTCCAATTTCAAAACTTGTTTATTAAATTTGATTTAATAAATAGATTAATGTTCACACGTACACGAAGATCATGTCCGCACGTACACGAGTATTTTTATAAGTGGAATTTTCCCTGCTTTATTTTATTTTTTTTTAATCTCTGTCCACATGAAAACACAAAAACGCGCTGTGCTGCATGTTATGGGATTGCCGAAACACCAGGTGGCGATAATGACCTTTTTATACTCAGTTTACGTCAAACAGGGAATTAAGTATACTTCATGAGTAAATTGCATTCAAGTCAACGTAAACGTGAGTACAGAGGCAGATTACCATCCCATGGTTGAACAATGCGAAATACACGATTCATTTGCCGCGAACGTATTGGCCAATCAGAGAGAAGAAAACTTTTATACTGAGTTTACATCAAATGGGAAATTAAGTATTTCATGCGTAAATTGTATTCAAGTCAATGCATACGTGAGTACAGAGGCAGATTACCGTCCCACAATTGAACAATGCGGAATACGCGATTCATTTGCCTCGAACTTGCAGAACGTGCCTCATTAACGTCTACTGTGTTTGGAGTGAACTCAGCCGTTTTGACCAATCAAAGGAGACAAAACAGCGCGCATGGTGACGTCATGAAGCTAAAACTAAAGTTTTAGCATCCACGTGACCACACTGTACGCAGAGTGGAATTTATTTGCCCTGGCCGGAGTTTGCAGCAAGCTGCAGTTTCAGTCACCTGATAAAGTTGTCACAATACCATTAATTAATCTTACGATACTATACCAGCTGAAGTATCACGGTACCAAGTAGTATTGCGATACTATAATTCCTAACTCAAATTATAAAGAAAATAGTCAGAAATACTATATTTTATGTAATAATGAACCTACTTGAATTTAATTCATAACTCCCATAAGGCCAAAAAGTTCATCATTTGCACCTCACTTCCCCTAAAATTTATTCATTCTTTTAATTTTTTTTTTAGATAACTGACAGACAAAAAATACATTAAAATAAATATACAAATTAAATTTGTTACAAAAGAGCATTTTTCCAACAAAATTAGCCTACATGAAGTGGTCAAAAATTGTTTCAATGTTTCCTGTTGCTATTTTGGGTTTTTCATCCATTTAATTTTTTTCAGTCTCATCAGGTAAGAATCAAAAGTAATAAAAAAATTTCACTTTGTGAGTCGTTCTTTTTAAGAGATTGTCACGGTTGTAGCTACTAAATCATATTAACAGGAACAGAAATGAACCGTTCAAACAGAAGCGATAGAAAACATGCAATAGGCTAATTCAATTCAATGAATTTTAGTGACTTTTCCACAGGGAACATTATCTACTGTAGATAAACCATTAATGACAATACTACCATTTACAAACTACAGTGGCACCGCAAGTATTTTGGAGCATAGTATCATGGTACTACTATAGTACCGGTAAACCTATCACCTGAGACAACATTTTTTGTGTGGACAAACAACCAAACCACCTTTAAAAAATGCGGTTCTGAAAATACCTGTATTCGTGTAGACTGGCCCTAAATATGAAATTGGCTGAATGAAATTTTTTTTTTAAGCCAGATTTGTTATACTTTTTGATCAGACCTTCCTGATTAATCAGTGTGACATATTCGTTTTAAGGCTGGCCGATTAATCAGGTTGAAAACGCAAATGCAGTTGATACTACAGTACCTGCTATTGTCATGCACATATTATGAGGGAAACACAGGTGTGTGTTCGGTAGTAAATCTCCTTTGAAAGCCAGAGGGCGCTCTTGTGCGGAAATGCCAAACAAAGACATCCAGAAATCATAGCGCTGCATTATAGAGAGAATATTTGACTGCTTTCATATTAGTCAACCTGACTAAGACAATAGAATCATTTAACAGAAGAATTTATTTCAAACACTTGACTGTAGTTTTGAAGTGAGTTTGGAGTAAAAGCATGTTATTAAACGTGGTATTTTCACATGTAGCATTTACGAAACAGCCGTAGTTTACTGAGAATGACTATCATTGTCACAGAATAATTGTTTTCATTTCATTGTCATACAATTAAATCGTTTTCAATTTTAAATGTAATTTTACAGCTTGTCAGTGTACTATTACTCTTAGTAATTGCTGCTCCATCTGAAAGCATGTGCTGGAGTTAAACTAAAATAGCTTTACTAACAAAATATGCAAGAAAAATTGTCTTTAATTAATAACAAAGCTTTAATTAATTTCAGGGTAACAATAAATGAAAGAACAAACAAATAGGTTTCCTACACTAAAAAAGTGGTTGCCTTAAATTATTAAGCTAAATCAAATTAACCTTATGAGTCCATTGAACTTATATTATGTTAACCTGATTTCACTATTACTACCCTACTACAACTTTATCTTTGCAAAATGTGGACTGTTTGAGGAGACTGCTACAATGTTGCATAAATGAGCATTTTAATTTTTTGCTCTATTAACAACAAATGTATCTCTGCCGATGCATTTTTTTTTTTTTTTTTTTTTGCACAATTGAGACTATTTGTCACTGGTTTTCACAAATGTGACTATTTGGCACAAAGTTATTCCAAAAAAGTTGTTTAAAGTCACTCTTTGCTTTAAGGTACAATTCCTTTAACAACTTTTTCTATTAACAAACCATTAACTAGGCCTGTCATGATTTCTATTTTTGTTGTACGATATATTGCACCCAAATATACTGCAATAAATGATATTATTGTCATTTTAAGACCATTTTATGCCACTGATAATATAATGCCAGAATGACAACATGATATCATAACAATAAAGTACACTCTTCCAAAGAACACATAATATTTTATTCTTAAGTTTTCATTTAATTATAGTAATTTTAACAATTTAATAATTAGGCATTGGAATCAGAATGTGAAAACACATGTATTAAATAAATAATAATATATGTGCAAGGTAAAAATGAACAGAGGCTGCGATATCTGCTACCAGATTTATTTTCAGTCGTCAGCCACATGAAAATGATGAAAATGTAATAAAGTAATTTATAGTAAATCCTTATAGTGTTTTTCAACCTGACACTGACACCTAGAATAGAGATGTTGCAAAATCAGCTAAAATGTTGCTGGAATTAGTTTTTATGTATGGGCGATATATTTTGCATTACCAAAAATGATTGTTATTATGACCTTATGTTGTGCGGTAAGTTTACATATTGATTATTGTGACCGGTCTACCATTAACTATGACTTTTAGCTCAATAAACTCGTAATTTTAGTTAATTAATAGTTATTAATGTAGTAGGTGGGTATTTGTATTAGGTAGGATTACGGATGTAGAATAAGATCATGCAGAACATGTATGTTTAGAAGAACTAATAAACAGCCAATATCTTAATAATAAGCCACTACTTAATATTGAGAATCGATACTTGGACTAAAGTGTTACCCAAGTCATTCCTTCATACACTTATTCATTAAGTTCATCAATAGGATGCAATTAAGTGTACATGAAAGTTTTAATAATGGGCAATGTTCATCCCAACACCAAGGAACGGTAAATGTAAATGTGCTGGAAAGTTAAAATTTCCTTCAATGGCAGCTATTTTACAAAATAGTGAATGTATTTCCTGTATTAACTTTTATTTTTAAACTCCAAAATATGCCTCTATATAAAACATATCTGTGTCACATCTGTGTGGCTGAGGGGGGAAAAAAAAAATCAGATACGGGGGCCACATTCAGCTGCAGCATGAACGTAGCCAATGTTACTAGGTGACGTGAATGTTAGAGTTGAATATTTAGATGGGAACAGCAAGACAGGATGGGAGGGAGAGAAAAAGAGAGGAAAAAGAAAAGGGAGAGAGAAAGATGTTGTGAGCGGGAACTAAGCGGTGCTCCGGATGAGCGAGTGAAAAGCATTTCTTCATTCTGTCAATACTGGAATGAAGGTGTGGGGAGGGGGGGATATGTGGAGAGAAAGAAAAAAAGAGAAAGAAGGAGTGAAAGCATGAGAACTGAGAGTTATAGACAGGCAGGCAGACAGACGGAGATAGGATAGGAGAGAAAAGAGAGACAAAGTAAGAGAGAGACAGGAATAGAGAGAGAGACAGCAACTCCCCCTTTTCTCTCTCCAAGCTGGTGGGATTCCTCCCCAGGGGTTTCTGTCTTTAAACCTCCATGCTCTTTAAAAATTCTGCCAGCCAGCAGGTCTACACGGCGCTATGGAACTGTCTCCAGCAGGGGAGAAGTGTGTGATTGTGTGTGTGTGTGTCTGAGGAAAGGGAGAGAGAGAGAGAGAGAGAGAGAGAGAGAGAGAGAGAGAGAGAGAGAGAGACTGGCAGAGCCACCATGCTGACGGCACAGAGATCCTAGTGACAGGTTCAAACCCAATCTCCCCACAGGTCAGTGTTCACTGTACCCCCAAACCCCAATTAAGTCCTGCTTCTTCTTTCTGCACATCCCTCTCTCTCTGGGTGTCAGAGAATGCGGCCATAACACATGCAGCGCCCTGTGGTTATTATGACGAAAACGCTACTGGCTCCGAAATCAAATGCATCTATGACTACAAATAGAGTTTCAGACTTTTTTAAAGAAAAATGGGAAAGATGCTCCAAACTTGCTGCCATGGTGTTAGAGTGTTGGTCGTGGCTGCTATGCAGATGCTAAGGTTTGGTTTTATAGTGCTATGTAGTTGCTTACTGATGACAATAAAACTCTATGGGATTTCCATTTTTTATCTGCAATATGAAACCGATACCACTTTTTTTGCAACCAATCCGATCCCGATACTAAAAATTCTGAGTATCGACCGATACAGATCCAATCCTGATACGGTGTCATTTTTTTAAGCATAATACAGTTTCTACAGTTCTGGTGATAAACTCAAATTATATATCTTTTTTAGTAAAAATAACAGACCCATAGGCCTACTGTATATGACAGACGACACAATCTAACTAAAAACATGATGCTTGCTGTAAACTAGGCTGCATTATTTGAACTAGGGTTGGGCAATGTCGACCAATTTGGCATCGTACGATGTCTAATGTGAAACATTGCGATGTAAAAAGCGCAGGGGGGTATCACGAATTAACAACGTTAATATCACGTTTAACAACTATAGTGAGTACATCCTTGATAAACTGTCTGACGTGCACTGCTCACTGGAGCTAAGTCGAGCGCATGACAGTGTGTGTGTGGCTGTGTGTGTGTGTGGTCACGGGATGTGCGTTTTCAGCGGACAGAGGACTGTTCAGAAAAGCTATGTAAAACACCGTGTGGATGTGGATCATTTTCATTATAAAATGGCACGTTAAAGCTTACACGTACAGTATTAGTGTAAACAGGGCATAAGTGTGTATTTTTCGTGAGCGGGTTTGCGACGGGGGCAGGGCGGAGGATCGGCGATGCCGGCTCAGCATTGTATTGTCTAGATGGCATCGTCTATCGGCCCGAGCCTAATTTGAACATTCGTTATGACATTGATCTGTTGTGGTTTGCTTATGTTTGCTTTTTTAATATTAAGATTTTTCTTTGAAATCTGTAATAGGCTACAAATATTGAACATAATTGTTGGTAAAATAACCAGCCTTTTAGCCAAGCCTGATATTAACTGCAGTCTGAGGCCAGTTTTACTTAATAAACATTCGCTTTTCTGTTAATGACAATCCATATTTCTATAATTGCCCGGTCAGCAATCCATATTTCCATAATTGCCCGGTCAGCAATCCATATTTCTATAATTGCCCCGTCAGTTTTACTTTTATTAGTTGAATCAACTACTTTGACCACAACGAGCCAGGCTTTACAAACTATTCGCAGCACTGAAAGTATTCCCCTCAGAAGAATAAACTCAGTTGGAAGGATGACAGAACAGAAACTCATTGTGGGAATAATCTTACAGAGCGGCGCACACTGCATCTGCGCAGCCGGTGCGTGAATGAAGCACCTGATGCATCAATTGAGACACAGCGCGCAGCCCTCTGGTATCTGCTGACACTTTCAAAACTTAGCAGCACAAAGGAAAGAAAGGAGTGCATTGAGAATCTGTCCAATGTATCATTGAGCCTTTTCTAATTTACAAATTTAGGTAGGCCTACTTTGTGTGTGAAGAGCAAGTAATAACCCACACTACTCCATCGTTGCGATCTGCTGATCTAACAGACAAAGCGCAACATGATTTAGAAACAGCAATGAAATGAACTCCTTGCTGCAGGTCAAAATGAAGCCATTTAATGCAAAACTCAAAGCATTTCTCCACTGATTATTTATATTAACAGGAACAAATAGTCTTGGAGAAAGTTTTTTGTGTTGTCACGACCGCGACACGCAGTTTGAATTGTGAATAAATGAAGAATGATTGAAAGGAGGAGCAGAGGGAAGCGCTGAAGTGAACATGAATTTAACCACGTGAATATTCATCTGTGCTTTACATTAGACTGTAGAATGGTTTCAGAACATTTGGGATATAGTAGGGCTACATGACAACTTTGTAGTTCCTTATAATAGGCTACCCTCATGGCTTTTGCTGGCTTATAAATTACACAGAATATCGTGCGCGCGCAAGATTGAATTTGGATGGGTACCATCTGGCTGATACCCGATCCAGCAAAAAATGCGGTATCGAACCAATATGCGATCCAAGTATCGGGATCAGTGCATCCCTATTCAGAATAGAAAAAAGCCATCGTTGTATTTCTATTGACTATTTGAATCCGGTGGTTTTGACCAGTTGGGGTGCTGTAGCGTGAGACTAAATCAGCCCTCCTGATTTGTACCTTCCCATTTTTCTTTCTGATGTTTTGTGTCTGAAGTACCACATTCCTTAAGAGTTCCATAAAAAGAGCTTATAGCTTTGTTGCGATATAAAAAAAAGTTGTCTCTCCACAACTGGTGTCTCCCAATTCATTAAAAAACTAGTGTCTCTTTACAAAATCTCTTAATTGTAGGTAGCGAAAAAAATCTTGCCGTGAGATGTGGTATTTTTCTGCTACCTGAGCATAAAAATGTGACCATCAAATAGACCTTGCAATGTTGTGCGGCTTTTAATTGTCCATGTTTGAAATGCTGTGTCTGCAATCCCTGGTAAGAAATTTGCATTGTCGCATATAGGGGTGAACGCTGAGGTGAGTTGAGATTTACCTTCCATCAGTCTGTTATACTGCCATGGCCTCACAGTACCAATTGTTATTAGGTTGTTACAGGCCATCTTTACAGATTTAAAAAATAACACATTAAGTATATTTGGATATTTGCTTAATGAACTTTTTATATCAAACTAAACCGGTTTGCATTCATCATGCATCCAGTTAGCAATAATACTTAAATGGAAACTAAGCTGGTATTTCCATGTAACTGGAAGGTCAAGCCCACCTACTGAAGAAGGAAGTGTTAAAGTGGAAAGCTTAATACATAAATATAGCCACTTCTCAAATTTATTTTATATTATTGCAACTTTATTTTTGCACAATAGCCACCATTTGGGAAGACTGCAACAATTTTGCATGAATATGAGTACTTTAAAACTAATTTTGGCCCATTAACAACAACTGTAACTATATTAAAGCAACTTTTTGCACAATTGTGACTACTGCACAATCACAAAGCTGTTCAGAAAAAGTTATGGTCACACTGTATTTTAAGATTCAATTTTTCCTATTGACAAATCATTAACTACAAAAAAGCATTAGGAAGGATTAGGGATGTAGAATAAGGTCATGCAGAACATGTAGTTTATAAGTACTAATAAACAGCCAAACATCTTTTAAACAGTCAATATCCTAGAAACAGGCAGACAACACGAAACTACTTAATCGCAAAAATCTTTTTTCCAAATCATTATTCATTCATAAAATCCACATGAAAGAGATGAGTTTTAATAATGGGCATTGTTCATGGAGGTCCACAGATGAATTGTTCACCACAAAACTAGCAATGCGAGTTATCAAAATCAATATGGTTTGTTTCGATTTCATATGTACTTTAGTAACAAAACGAACAACAAAAATGTCAGCAGAGAGAAAACAGCAATAAAGAATGCATCTGCAAAACATAAATAAATAAATAAATAAATAAATAAATAAATAAATAAATAAATAAATAAATAAAATACTATAAATATTTTGATTTTAAAACAGTAAAACGAAAGTGATGACGACTTCCGAGAAGGGAAGATGCAGCATAAAGATACACAATGAAGAAATCAAGACAGTACAGGACTTTATATTCCTTGGTTCAAATATTGACCGAAATGGGGACACGACACATGAAATGAAGAGACGGTTAACCCCTGGACGGAATGCAATGGTGAGCATGAAAGCCATCTGGAAAAGTAATGATATCAGCACCGCAAGGCTAGCCAACGTGACTGTCTTCCCCATAGCAACCTATGGTTGCGAGACCTGAACAATCAAGACATACAGAAGAAAGATCGACGCCTTCAAGTTGTGGTGCTGGAGGAGACTGTTTTGCATCCCGTGGACAGTGAGAATCATCAACAAAGAAGAGCTAGGGTGCATCAAGCCAAAGACCTCACTGGAAGCCAAGATTACCAAACAGAAATTATCCTATTTTGGCCATGTCATGCGTAGCAAGTCACTTGAGAAGGCAGTCATGCTAGGAATGGTCAATGGATAGGAGGAAAGGCTTGTTGACTCGATACTGTCAAATCTGATACCAACATGAGCATGCTCAAATTCAAAGAAGTGGTGATTGATAGAACTGTGTGGAGGGGAATGATACATAGAATGACTGAAAATCGACCTCGATTGAACAGATAATTGATTGAAAACTAGTGAAATAGTACTGTAATGATGTTTTCTATTTTCTTAATTACAATATACATTACTCAATATTATTAATTTCAAAGCTCAATCAAATCAATCGGGAATACACAATGATTACTTGGCTAATTGTTTGCTATAATTCTACTGTCTATATGTCTTTAGGAACCTTCATAAAGGTAAAAAATGTTTAGATCAACTGTAAAATATTAAAATGACAACTGTAATAAGTTCAAGTGCAACTTTCTTATCTCACAATGAACAGTTTTTTTATTATTGAAACCTCTTTATAACTTTGAATAACCTCTGGGTAACTCTACTTTCTGATATCCTCCTATCTTTTAAGTGTAAAGCATTTTGACAATTCAGTTTTAAAGGTGCTACATAAAAATAAATTTATTATTATGATTAGTTTTCATAAATGGCCCAATTTTCTCATAAATTTTCTCATAAACAATTACAACTATTTCTCATAAATGCAACTTTACTTCTTGTAAATGTATCTTTTTGCAACTCTTCCACCAGCTATAAATAGATAGTCTTTGAAATCAATTTTAAAGCTTTAAATCAGAAATAAATTCTGAAATCATCTTTATTTCATATGTCCAACAAGACCTCAAACCGACACAAAATTAATAATACCTGATCTCAGATAAGGCCATGTTCACCCATGACTCGGTCAGGCACTTTTGAGGTGCGATAGCTTAAAGCTTATCTTCTCTAATAGCACCGGTGCCTGATGCAACGGCACATCAATGGGGATAAAATAATCTTCTGCCTTCTCTGGACCCTCAAATCTCCAACCGAGAATCCTTTCATTACATTTTAATCGTATGCTGCTGGCTTGCCGCTTTTGACCCAGCACTACGCGCCTTTAATAAGTGCCGACTTCGCCCCTGGACCAAGGCAAAGTGCTAAAGGGGTAGCTCTTCCAGAGTTTCAAATTGACACAGGGCATTACATTTTCACTTGAAACGAGCCGAGCGGAGCGGGAGGTGGTTGATTTCTCTTCTTTAGCCCTCGTCTTCCTTTTCTTTTTCGCGGCTTCTTGCGCTGACCCTTAGGTGGTAAGAAGCTAATATTCGGTGTGCTGGCACAGAGGTTATTTCTTTCCTGTGCAAACACGCCGTCTGTGTGAGACTGCTTAAGGAAATGTAGCAGGTGATATATTGATCCTCTGCCCACTTAAAGAACTGACAAGTGCGTGACAGGACCGCAGGGACGAGACACGGGGCAGTGTGGATACACAACCTCCACTCTAACCACCGCAAGCCTTCCAACACCAACTTCACCAGGCCTGTGGACACTGGAAACCAGAGTTTACAGTGCTATGCATGAGAAGAGGCTTTGATAAAACAAAAGAAAATGGCCCAAGAGACAAAAATAGTGGTGTGCAAATGAGGAAAATCTAATATTTTAAATTAACACAGACAGTCAATCTGATTTGCACAATCAATGAGCTATCATGTGGTTGCTAGGTGGTTTTCAAAGATATAAGGAGCTTAAAAATCTACCTACAAGTACTTATGATGAAAATTTATTTTAATTTCTAAGAAGCCAAATTGATAATAAAGATTCAGTCCAGTTTAGCTACTTTTCAGCCAATTTCATTCAATCTATAATATATTATGCGTTTGCTAGGTGGTTTTCAAGGATACTAGGTGGTGCAAAGTCAAAAAAGTCTACCTACAAGTCTTTATGATGTAAATTTAATTTTAATTTCTAAGATGCCAATTTGATAATAAAGATTCAGTCAGTTTAGCTACTTTACAGCCACTTTCATTCAATCAATAATATATTATGTGATTGTTAGGTGGTTTCCAGGGATACTAGGTAGTGCAAAGTCAAAAAAGTCTACATACAAGTCCTTATGACATGACATGTATTTTAATTTCTAAGATACCAAATTAATAATAAAGATTCAGTTCAGTTTAGCTACTTTTCAGCCAATATCGTTCAATCAATAATATATTATGTGGTTGCTAGGTGGTTTTCAAGGATATTAGGATCAGCAAAGTAAAGAAAACAATGTCTATCTACAAGTTCTTATGATGTAAAACTGATTTTAATTTCTAAGATACCAATTTGATAATAAAGATTTACTCCAGTTTGGCTACTTTCCAGCTAATTTCGTTCAATCAATAATATTTTGATTTTGAGAGTGTTCTTGAATGGTTGTTATGTGGTTTAAAGTCAAAGCCCATCCACGAGATTATGTATTAAATAAAATGTTCTTGAATAGTCTTATCGTTATCAATAAATGTTTATTTTTAATTATACAGTTATCACACGATAAGAGAATAAATTATCCTCAGTTAAGATATTACAATTTAAAAAAACAGTTGTCTAAACAAACTGCTTGTTTTGTTTTTTATAACCAGGCTTAAGGGTGTTGCACACCGAATGAGCCGTTCAGCACCACGACACTTTATCATGGTATCGACAAGTATTGCACACCAGACGTGCACATTTGAATGTTATTTAACATAAAACTATTCAGATGGCGCTCTGTAGATTGGCAGAAATATGAACAGAGTCCTGAGTTGTAGCTGGGCAGCGTGGACAGCCGCCAGTGTGTGTGCCTTGATAGAAATCCATGTTTAGAATTCTAAAATGCATGGCACAGCATGTCGCCGAGCGGCGTATCTGGTGTGCGATCCCCTATAGAAGACATAATATCAAGATTTGTATTTACCTGCTTAAATATTGGTTATTGGCTTCCAAATTCATATCTAAAAATTCCCATAGAGTAAATAGTGGAATGTAAATTAGAAAAAACATGTAAAGTTGTTACAACATTTAATATTCCAAATGAATTCAATATTATATAGTTGCTAGATGGCTTTGAGGGTGTGTTGAAACGGTTGCCAGGTCATTCATAGTCCAAAAGGAAGAAAAACAGAACAGAATAAAGGCGAAAATGTGTAAAATAGTAAATCCTAACATTCTAAATTAATACAGAGATTCAGCACAATCGGTGGTTTCCAGGATGTTCTGAAATGGTTACTAGGTGGTTCAAAGTCAAAACAGCCCACCCACAGGTCTCTATCAAATTCAGACTACTAATACAACGTACAAACAACAAGGTTTTGCTTAATTTCGAAAGCAAACGCAGGAGGATAGATTCTCCAAACCGCTCTGCGATGAATATATTAATGTGACGGGTGAGCGGTTTTTTGTTCTTAAGAATACACAACTGATATTCTACTGGGCCAAGCTGAGATTCAGCTACATATGCCCGAGAACCGCAGAGCCAGAAACATCATTAATTGAGTGCCAAGTGGCCTGGGGGATTTTCTGCATTTAAGCTGTCAACTCCCATTGGACCACGCGATCGCTTGCTCACTCACTCCCGCTCTCTCTCTCTTTCTCTCAGCTGTGGCTAGAAGCTACATCAAGCGTGTGGAGTCTCGGAGAAATGCAACCACCACCCCCTCACACTCTCTCTCTCTGTTTCTGTCTATCTCTTCCTCTACCAAACCAGGACATCCTCCACTTTAGGCCAAAGACAAGCAATTCCTTTAACGACTGAGGTTTTGTCGCTCAATGCAGATCTATAACCTCACTTTTGGAGGTTTAGGTAAGTTGTCTATAATGTTTAAAATTGGAAAGCCAGCATGCAGTTCTTAATTTCAGTTCAGTAGCTGGACTGAAACTGTGGCTTCAGAAGGAAGCAAAACCAACAAGTGACCAATCATCCTGTTCCACATTCGAAGAGGACGTGAGAGCAGAATTGGAAATATCCCTTGGTTTTTTTTTTTTACTTTTGCAAGATGTCACTTTCTTGATGAACAAGTCAACGTTTGAGACATCCAATGTAATGAAGACTGTTTCCTACAAGCAGCCTCCAGCGTTTCTGGCACTGCTAACAGATAAAACCGAGAGGAGAACACTTTTTTCCGTTCTCAAAGCCCTAAGGTCAGGGTAATCAGATGCCACGGGCAACTTAGCATGGCCTTAGTGACTTGCCCAATGCAAAGGCCAGCTAACTGGAGATCTCTGGAGATCTGAACTGAAGAAAAAAAAAAATCTCCAAAATGAGACGAGTAAGGGATGCCCCATGAGCAAGACAGGAGCCCCCCTCTCAATTCCTCCAGACGATGTTCTCCTCAATCACGGCTCATCTCGCACATGCCCTCCATGTTAAAGCGTTGAAAGCACA